>NW_017306316.1:796872-797244 GCF_000935625.1 Nanorana parkeri
CTGCTTGGTTTTGCCTTTCCCCCCCCCCCATGGAGAGGAGGCAGGGTTGACAGAGGGCACCTCCCTGAAATGAGAAGGGCACTTCCCTGAAATGACTTATTTCAGGTTGGGATCCCTGTAATAACATGATAAGGGGTTACCAGAAGCTCTGTGGCAAAAGCATCCCAAGTTTCTAAGAGCTGGGGAAAAGAGGGATATGTATGGCCCATACCCATCTCCCCACCCAGCTCTTAGCAACCTGGAATGCTCTGGCCTGAAAAGGGGGCAGCAAGCACACTGCAAACATTGTGCAACAGAGCGACCATGCCACTCTACCTGGCCCCCCCCCCCCCCCCCCCCCGGCGCCGCCCGCCGTGCTTCCCGGGCTCCGTT
>NW_017306316.1:798575-813221 GCF_000935625.1 Nanorana parkeri
CCGGAGCCTCAGGCTGCCTCATTGTAGGAACGGCCCTGCCTACTCCATTTGAAACCTAAAAAGACACTTATACTTTTACTGTCAGGCTCTTTAGGGGAGGACTTTGTGGGTTGCCTCATTTGGGGTCGAAGGAGTGATAATAATTCTTGGTCTTTTATGTGAAATTTCCTTCTATAAAATAATTCACCTATCAGGTTCCTGGTTCCAAGTCCCCGGCAGGCTATCTCTCTACACCCTTCTGTTATCACAAGCTCGAGAGATGGCAGATAAATGTGTGTTTACAGTGAACATGAATAGACTGTTTAAATAAAAACTGGGTTGTGTCCAGCTTGCAGGAGAGAGTGTGATATGAGGAGGAAATGATAACCCTGGGAGTATTTGTAATGGTTCAAATGGCAGCCATTAGAAAAGGTGCAGTAGAGAAAGATGGTGCTTGCTAAGGCACCTTTACCCCATAAAAGATCATCCATGTGGTCTTCAAGGACCAATATATTTATCAAATGCAAAAATACAAACATGAGTACAGAAAAGGTTGCCCTGGAGCAAGTGGATACAGGTGATGAAGTATTTCCTATTCAGCTTTATTAGAAGAGACCAGGGAAGGGTCCTGGAACACTGACACCTTAGGACAAGCATCCAGAGTCTAGATTTAACCAGATTACAAACTGGCCCCCCTACCACTACACCCCTTTTTTTCTATCTGCCTACTCTTCCTGCACAGAACCTGACCTGGATGCCAATTCCCCCAAAAAATTGCTACAATTGCAGGCTGCAAGCCACAAGGCCTGCTATCAACAATGCAAAGGCCTTATGGACCTGTCCCATTCTACAAGCCCCTGGTTGTGGCTTGTGGCGTTTGTTCATGAAAAGGATGGCAGTACCCAATTCTTTATAAAGATTTTGAACGCTGGGACACACAGTGGAGTCTATGTATAAAGAAGCAGAGGATACTTTCACAAACATTTGTTAGTGAAAAATCAATCACTCCCATTTAAAACACATGTACCTGGATGGTTCTCCAACAGAGAATATTTGTTCTCAATAGACCCCAGACCCCTGGATAGAATCATCATTCCAAGCAGAGCCGCAGACTGACCAACCAGCCTCAATCTTAATGCTCCATACAGCAGACCACCTGACACCTGCCAGAGGGTGCTTGGAATCACTAGAAGATGTGGCCCTAAGAATTTCCTCCAGTGATTTCATCATTTCCTGGTTCTCAGTGGGGAATTCTAAGATGATGCCTATGAGTACTGTGTACCAAGGTGAGGAGATTGCTGGATGAACATCAACATGCTGCAGTGCAGAACACCGAAAATGAATACCCAGGGCTATGACAATTCTCTGATAATCTCGACTTCTCTCTGTAGGCTATATGATTTCATATATCTCTACTCTCTACTGTAGGCTCCTACAAAAAAAATGAAATCAACCTGTTAATGTTAGTACAATACTATGTCAAAAAACAGCTTTGTGACCATTTTCTTTCAGCAGAAATACCTAAACCATAGACCAGTAAACAGGACTTTTAAGTAGTAATTAAGATCACACACATTTAAAAATGTAAAACAAATATTTTATTGATTCATAATAAACATAACATGTATACATTAAAAAGCACTAGCTGCAGCACATGTGCAGAAAAAACATACTTGATACAATCTTACATATGTACAGGTGTCCTATTATCACCACTGTTCCCTTGCATTACCAGGTATTTACACTGGTAAATATAATGTTCTGTCCAATAACCATATTATACAGTGAGACACAGAACAACCCTTCAGTGCGGTTTGCACAATTATGCTTCCTCAGGAGGTATGGGATGAAAATCAGAAGTAATAGAATCGATGTACAGGTGAAATTCGAATAATTAGAATATCGTGCAAAGTTCATTTATTTCACTAATGCAACTTAAAAGGTGAAACTAATATATGAGATAGGCTCATTACATGCAAAGCAAGATAATTCAAGCCGTGATTTGTCATAATTGTGATGATTATGGCTTACAGCTCATGAAAACCCCAAGAACCCCAAATCCACAACCTCAAAAAAGTAGATTATTACATGCAATCAATAAAACAAGGATTGTACATAGAACAATATCGGACCTCTGAAAAGTACAAGCATGCATATGTACTCAGTACTTGGTTTGGGCCCCTTTTGCAGCACTTACTGCAATTACTTTTGCACGATATTCTAATTATTCGAGTTTCACCTGTAGATGAGAAAAAAAAGAAGAAATGCTGTAGCCACTAGGGATGCACTGATACTAGTATCGGAATCGGTGCCGATACCGAGTATTTGGGTACTCATACTTTCCCAAATGCTCAGATAACTTTCCCGATACTGGAACTTCTGGTCAGAGGGAGATTTCCTGTGACCTGCAGTGCCGTGAGGGAACATGGAGATGGATAGCTGGCTCCATGTTGTTTGGCCAGCTCCATGCTGATTGGCTGGGAAGCCTGCTTCCCGGCCAATCAGTGTCGAGTCGGGCAAACAAATCTGAAAATATGGCGAAACGACCCCCACCCTGCAGACAAATCATTCCCCTCACATAGATCCTTAGCAGCAGTCATTACTGTACCAGTTCTTCGGCCAGCTGGGCAGGCACCTCTCTCCAAGCTCTCCGGGATCTGCCCACGTCTCCTGTGTGTGTACAGCGCCCGCGTGTTCGGCCCTCAGCCTGCTACTGCGCATGCATGGGATTTCTGAATGAGAGCGCTGGGCAGACTGCACTTTGGACTCCCCTAAGGTACGTGACATTAGCTTACCTACTTTTCTCAACTGCCAAAGCATCCAATCTCCAATTCCAAAACCTGTTACATTTGGAGGGCACATGACTATTACACTTACCATAAGGAATGGTTGAAATTTGCCTGCAATTTTTACAGAGGTTTCAACTAGGATTGGGCCTATGGAGATGGTAAAAAAAAAGGCACTGGGGGGTACTTGCTCTACACCCTTGCTTGCTTTAAAGTACCCTTCAGGTCCAGTCAGCAGTGTTGATTACAGATATTAATACAAATATTGGCTGCAGCTTTAAAGGAAAGGTTTAGCTTTCCATTAACACAAACTCACTGCCCTCCTCGGCTAATCTGCTTTTTCTCCTGCATAGCAGTGGCATCCTCATTGGGTGTTTACATCTTTCCTCCAGAAACTCAGCCTTGACCACAAGTCCCTATTGGCTCGAGAATTTGCATACTGAAAACCTCCAGTCTCTGTATGCGGCCCCATTCAAATCCAGGACAGCTCAGCGCTAAAGGTATGGACGCCGCTTACAATACAATGTCTGATGATGGATGTTTGCAAGGAGAAGGCCTCCGCTGTTATATGGAAGTAAACAGCTGGGTTAGAATGGGGGTTGGGGCACTTAGCTTAGGAGGGCCGGTGCAGGTGAATTAGTGCTATTTTGGATAAACCTGTCCTTTAACCCTTTCCCTGCTAGGCAACGCTTACCATTTTGTATCTCAAGCGGCCTGTGACTAGCAGGTGAAGGAACCACAACATGGTGGGAGACACAATATCTGACACTATGAACTCCAGTCTACCTTGTGCCCCCCTTTGAGGGCACCGGTATACATACATACCTTTATTTTTCCGTTCTTGGCTGTGGTAGGGTCTTGCATGCCATAGAGAGGCACACCACGTAATAATGCTACTTTGTGTAGCATTCTGCTGCGAGTCCAGGGTGACTGGATAATGGACCCCCAGAGAGTGAGTCCTTGATGCTTATCTACCCTGCGTTGTGGTCTACCGCATAAAGTATGTTTGTGCAGCTGGTCTACTGCAGGGTGTTGGCAGCCCACTTAAAGATAGAGGTTGCCTAATGCAATGCACTCTCTACATTGATAATACACCACATTGTACTGGAAATGTGCAAATGGAGCCAAAATATTTTACCTTTTTTTGTTCCCCCCAGGAGATGGCAGGCCCTCCTTGGGAAACATCAGGGATCTAAATAGGAGGTTGCCAGTGTCATTGCTAGTAAGAGCAGCAGCAGCATAGTCCCACATCTTTGTGGATTGATGCGATTGGCAGCCTGTGAGGCCACTGATCACATCCATTTACATGTGTGCCCTGCCAATTAATTGACACAAGTCCAGAATTAGCTGTAGCCCCATTGAGGTCTACGGCGATTTTGCTGACTTTGCGGACCAATCTGTACTTTGAAGATCCAGAAAAGTGTAATTCAATCTTATATCCTATTCCCCATCTTGAAGATTACGATGGTAAAAAAAAAAAAAAGTGTTCTAATAACTGCATGCGGTTAACATTCGTGATTTTATTTAATGTACCTTTATTAATATGGTCTGCATATGCAGATCAATGGCAGGTTTTTAGAGAACCATGGCCCAACCTTTTTTTTTGCCATAGTTCTCTTTAGGGTCACAGGAAACTCAAAACTCAGTCTATAGCGGGCTATTACTCCCCTGCCCGCAGTGCGATCGCCCGCACCCAGAACGCAGGCACATTAGTGCCTACGTTCCGGTCCAGTGCGATCTGCAAAAGTAGTGCTTGCAGCCCCTCCAGCTCCTGAATGCAGGTATTTTTTCATTGGTAGATCTCATTGAGCTCGTCTTATGAAAAGTAGATCTCCTGTCCTAGAACCTAGCATTCGATTGACAAAGGGGACCTGCTACATCCGGGGTTGCCAAACTCCAGCCCTCCAGCTGTGGTGGAACTACAGCTCCCATGAGGCATTGTGAGATTCTCACAGCCACGACTACCGGAGAGAGATGCATCATGTGATTTGTAGTTTTCTCCACAGCTGGAGTGCCAGAGTTTGGCTACCCCTAGACCATACACAAAATTCTGTGTTTTAGCAGACAGGCTAGTGCACGGCTCAAAATTTCAAGTCCTGAGCTACTAGCCAGGCCTTAAAAGTTACTCGCCACCAGTTGCCCCACCTAACCCCTACCCTGCCCCGGACTTAACTCACCCAGGTCAGTAATGTAATACACAGGGCAGAGGTCAGAGTGACGCACAGCGCAGAGGTCAGAGTGACTACAGCGCAGAGGTCAGTGTGACGCACAGCGCAGAGGTCAGTGTGACGCACAGCGCAGAGGTCAGTGTGACCCACAGCGCAGAGGTCAGAGTGACACAGCGCAGAGGTCAGAGTGACGCACAGCGCAGAGGTCAGAGTGACGCATTTAAATCTTTATTAACTTTATGTGGAGTGTACACTCCTTTTGGAGTGCGGTGGCATGCCAGCACACAGCAAAAATAATGCTGCACGTTTGCTTTTTTTTTTTGCAATGCACTGTCCATCAAACCTGTATTATGATGTGAATGGGACACAAGATCAAGGGGGATTATACTCTGTAGGCTAATTCAGCATTGAAAAGAACAATAAAAATATATATCAAAATATATCTATCTTAAGATCACATTAATTTCCCAATCCAACCCCTAGCAGCAGGGGATATAACCAATGGTCTGTTATAACCCCCATTGAATGGATTTTGCATGTAGTGTGTTCACTGTTGTATTTTCTATTTGCATATTTAGATTCTATAGCAGGGGTAGGCAAACTCTGGCCCTCCAGCTGTGGTGCAACCACAAATCCCATTAGGCATTGCAAGACTGACAGCTACAAGCATGACTCAGTGGCAGTTCCATGATGGGATTTGTACTTTCACCACAGCTGAAGGGCTGGAGTTTGCCTACCCCTGTTCTATAGCACTCCATACACTACACAACCACCCCCCCCCTCTTTTTTTTATTTCCCCTTTCCTATTGTCATTTCACCCCACCTACATTTTCGAAATAACCATTTACTCTATTTGATCGATTGCTGACTGGAGTGTAAGCATTTTGCATGACAAAATCATCTTAGGGCCAGTACTATGCCCATTCATGGAACCCATTCATGGAACAGCTTACATTCCAATGGCTCCCCATCTTGAGAAGGTTTTCTTGGAACAAATGTAATTGTGGAAGCCCATGAAATTTCTACAACATCATAGTAATAGCATTGCCATTTTTATCCTCACAAACCAATTTCTCTTTAATGTAGCAGAATAAATGCTTAGGATCTTTGTCTGATTTGAACCTGTGGCAAAATGAAACATTAAGTCCTCATTCACACAGGAATCGGCCGGCATGTACAGCTCCGTGCAGGGCCGTACCAAGCAGCTCCCGGGAAGGACAGGTGCTGCGTGCGTGCGATTAGTAAGCAGCCCCCGTCCTTCTCTATGGGACTACGTGGCCGTACACTCACCTCAAGTGCAGGTCCGTAGAGGTGCGCGTTTCCTCCCTCGGACGTGCAGGGCGGGTGAGCGTAGGGGGCCATACGGCCACGTAGTGCCATAAAGACGGGGGCTGCGTACTGATCACACGCACCTGTCCTTCCCGGGAGCTGCTTGGTACGGAGCTGTACGTGCGGGACGATTCCTGTGTGAATGAGGGCTAATAATCAATATGAACAGCACCACGCAGACCCGTCCTATATAAGCTATTCAAATAGAGAGCCATGGTCACTGCTTGCAAAACCATAGGCACAACCCTAGTGTTTTTACCCAGTCAAATTGGTTGCCGAGACACAGCATATTACCTTGTGGAATATACTTTCAAATAAAAAGGTTTTTGCGGTCAGCGTGGAGCGGTGTTACATTTTATTTTGTTTGCCTTATTGGTAGTTCTAAGCTGCGATTTCTTGTTATAAAGTTAGGGATATAAAAAAAACAAAACCCACACATGATATTTATCCATATCTTTATTTACTAAGCATATTATGAATATACATACATGCTATAAAAAGTTCTGTACTGGTGGAAAAGTGTATAGTGTTAATATACAATGGCACATTGTTTTTTTTTTTTTGTCTTTTTACATTGCCCCTTCTATGTAACACAACAAAACATTAGAGATGCAATGTATCTTAACTTTTTATTCTTACACATGGTTAGAGCTGGAATAAAAAGAGTTTACAGAGATTACCCAGACACTTTGAAATATAAAATATTAGTGATAAAATGCTGGGATCTACTGACATTAGTAAGGAATGCAGCAGCTGATTTGTTCCACATATTAAAAACCAAAAACACTAAAGTAATGAATAAATGCACTATATAAGTCAGTGATTTATGTTCTCATTAACATTGAATACATCAGCGATTTCTAATTTAACGTCCCCTTCAGTACAACTATTACCTAATACTCTAGGTTGACACTCCTAAAATCTCAAATATGAACAAAAACCCTACAGCCTTCAGAAATACTCACAGGATTACCAGGATAATCAAGGGATAGAACTCTAAAGAATAGCGGAATAAGATTCCATTGAAAACAGTTTGCTGTTCTTTTCATATTTGCAGTCATTCTGAAAGCAATGGCCCAAGCAATGCGTGTAAGGTACATGGCGAGGGGTCTGTGTATTACAGAATCTGGGTTTAGCTAAAAAAAAAAACTTGTCCTTGAATGTATTCAATTCATGTACATAAACCTGAAGGAAGAGACAAGTGTCTGTAGACCATTGTAAAATAATGCAGCTGTCAATTTTGTTTATTTAAAACTAAAACTTGAAAATGTCACTTTTTTTTTTTAAATGTCCACTTAATGACAAATCCCCCAATTTATCCTCATGCCATTCCTCAGGGTTGACTATTTTCAGACAAATACTTTATATCCACTTTTCTGGGAAAATCAGTCATACATATCCACTTTTCTGGGAAAAGCCAATACATATTCAGGCTGGACAATGGACAATATCTGCAGTTTGGGATTTATGATGCACAACAGTTCTATTTTGCAAGGTAAATCAGCACAATTGTGCGTTTAAAAAAATGAAATTCCAGATTTAGACTTTCCTCATGTTATAGACACCCCCCTACATGGTTTAGTCATTCTAGACAATAGATTTAACAAACCAAGGGTAGGTGCAGTTTATGTGGAAGTATAGTAACTGGATAACTCATTTCCACACTGACCACTGCAGATAACAATCCCTTTTGTTTGAAAGGGGACAGCACATAATGTTCACATTCATGCTGGCAGGAGAGCCCATGGAAGAAGCTCTGGACAGTGTCAGGAAATTCAATGCAGTGTAAATGCACTGAAGCATATGCAATGTGCCCCAAAATGGCTATGTTCACATGAAACCTACAAATATAGGCACTCTTAAAACTCCCAACCACTGAGTCAGAAAGAGCATATTAGGTCAGGCAGCTCAGTACATGCTTTCATGTCTGTTAAGCATAGCTTTGCATTATGCTGATCCTTATGTTGTATGCAATCACTGGACAGCACCTGCCATTGACCTAAACCTCTGGTGGCACCCAAAACAGGAGAACTTTGATCGCACAAGCAGAATGCATCTGAGGTAACAAGGCCCTTTATGCTATTCCACTTCTAGTCCCTGTGACAAGATCTTTAGAAGATTGGAAATATGAACACCTCCAAGCTCTTTCAGATTAACGTACTTTCTGGGCTTTTGCGTTATTCAAATGTATAAATACGTTTGACTTCTATGGCATATTTTACCTTGCACCAGTTTGTACTTGGTGACTAGTGTCCCCTGTCTTAACGCAGCTTGAGTACACTTTAGTGATAAAATATGGATTTTCTAGGTCAGCATTGGCATAGGTTTTCTCTGTCACGAACACGGTCACAAAGGGAAGGTATGGGTGTTTCTTACTCTCCCTATATTACAGAGGTCATGGTGTGTCTGCGGGCATGCGAGTAAATCTGATGTGAAGGGCAACTTTAAGTCTTAACTTCTAAATTGAAATCACATTCAGCGAGTATTCACAAAACTAGAACATCTTAGATGAAGACCTCTAAGCAACTTTCAGCATCAGATTGGAAGTGCTGAATGCATATCTTAATAGTTGTGACTTCTAGCTTTGACAAAATAGGCATTAGTAAGCTTTAGAGGCTCGTTCACCCCAGCCCGCATGTTAAAGCAGCATATGGCTGTTGTGTAGGGGCAATGAGGGGGGTGCAATGCATTGTTACACCGTGAGGCACGATTTACTTTTTTTGTTAACGATTGAAATGTCACAAAATGTTACTTCATCCATGTCTATGCAACCTGCTGAGGTGCTGTGACATGAGGGGCTCCAGTGAGTTGCTCCATATTAAAAAACAGTATGTCTGTTTTTACATGCAACCCGCCTCAGCGCAGTGTTGTGGTGTGAACAGGGCATATAGAAAACAATTGCTTTCTATGTGCCCTTGTGTTGATCTATACAGATCAACACAGTTCAGAGTGTGTTAACAAGCCCCAAATGTCTACCTAGCCATGCTCTACAGGCACAAACTGCTTGATGAAAGTGTTTCTTCTAAGGATAAGTGCCCTTTAAAACAAATGATAGGAAAGGAAACCTTTGAGTGAAAACAGAGGCTGCCTTCCTATTCTGCAAATGCCAGTTGCCTACCTGTCATGATGACCCTCTTGCTTCATTTCGCAAGTCACTAACCCTGAATAAGTGAGCCAATAAGGACTTCTGATGTTACCCTGATAAGCACAATTGTTCCTGGTCAGTGACAAAGTATTGAAGCCAGTGGGTCTACAAAAAAGTCTGGCAACTAGCATTTTCATAGGGTCAGGAATGGCAGCATCCACATATCCTTTATTAAAGGTTTACTTTATCCAATACATTTCATAGTCATACCACATTCATTACAGACTTCCTGCTCACTCCTCCTCTATCACCATTATTGACATTATGGAGCTCAAACTGAGAAAACAAAATATGCTATGCCTCAATTTTATATTGTTGTCTCCTAATAACTACATACCCCACATTACATAAAATGTGGGGGTTACCACTTGAAAGACTTAATGTAGCCTTTGCACATTCCAATGGAAGTCAACCCTTTATGCATTCCACTAAAAACATACAGAATACATTGGTGAACATAGAAAGCTTGCACAAGCTAAAAAAAACAAAAACAGCCACTTTTTAGCTTGTGCGAGCAGAGTAGAAAAATCACAATTTTGTTGGTGAGCTTAATAAAAGGACCTGAACCCAATAGATCTTTGTTCCTGAAGGGGACATTCGTAGAAGCAGAGAAGTTGATTTCTGTTAATTGCAAAAACCAAACCCACAATTTTGTCATCAATATACCTCACAAAGTAGATATTGCTGTGCATTACAAATGATGTGCAGGCATGTTGGGGGGCATACTATCCAGGCTTGCCTTTATATAAATGTCTCCCAGATTTCTGGCCAAAAAGGTAAAGTTATTATTTACATGATCTAAAATGTCTAGTGGCTTGTTTAGGGTTCATCTATACAGGTGATTGTAAATCTCATGCCACTGGGCAGTTTAACCACTTGCTTGAAACAACCTCATCATCAGCACACTGATTTCGGTGTATTGTAAATAGGCTAAGGGTTAGGCGAGTAGCGTAGGGCTAAGGTGGCCATACATGTGGCAAGTTTCAGTCAATTTCCACTACTTTCCATCCACTGGAAATCAAACTTAAGATCCTACATTACTGCCAGAAGCTAAGCAATCTACCAACCTCGATTTTGAGTTTTGAGCACCCCACTCAATTGGAGCAATTTGGATCCCATCTTCTTGTGATCACTGGAAGCCACCATTTTATGTGCTTTGCAAAATAAAAATAAAAAACCTGATTCAAAAGTTTGATCCCTCATTACATTTCCATGTGTATGGCTAGCTTTAATCAAGTATGTTGCAAGCTTCTAGTGAGAAGTGAATGGATGTAAACTGTCATGGCACTGTTTGAGCTGACAAAAGGATAGTAAGTTCGTATAAAGCCATTACAATACAGGCAGTGTATCGGTGAAGTAGAATATTGCTGCATCTTTCTCAATGGGGGATTTAAAAAACAAAAGAAAAGCTATTAAATGATCTTGTAAATATTAATAGAGTATAGTGTTGTACGAAAACCTAGGCAGTGTTTTGGCAACATAAGTTCCAAGAAGGGATATATGGGTTCATAACATGTTCAACTTAAATCGAAGCAACATCTACAATAGCGTCACCGCTCTGTTTTACAATATACAATAGAACAAGGACATTGCATGATCAGTAATACAAATAAAACATTCAGTTTTGAAGGTGGTTTAAAAAAAAAAAAAAAAAAAAAGGTGCTTTAAACCAATAACTGGAAGAGACGTTGGTTTTGTAACAATCACATACAATAAAAGTCACACAAGACTTTGGTTAATACATTTGTTGTCGGTCAGAGCACCAATGTACTTTAAATCTATTTACAATAGTGTTCTAGGAAGAAATTAGTGTTTGTTGCAGCTCACTAGGTTCACTCAATTTGGTCTGGAAAAGATCATCAACAGTCAATGCCAGGAAGGCAGAAGAAATTAAGTATATTCCAAATCATTGTTTCTCAACTCATGTACGTAATGGCCAACAACCAGATGTCACTGCAGAATCAACCTGCAAAGAACATGAAATATTGGCAGCCACTAAGGACCAGAACAGAGAAACAATGCTTTACACTATGGGTTTAGCATAAACCAAAGAAACGAGACTGACAAAGTGCAAGTACGATGGGTCGGCAATGGCTCTTACAGTATACAAGGGAAGCTTCTGACGCAGCCGTCAGAACAAGAAATAATGCACTTAGTATTAATGAGAATTCATGAAATGATGGCACATTCACACAGGTATCAGTATCCCTGAGCCGTTAAACCATGAAAGCCATGGGAAATCTTTCAAAGTTTTGCTCAGTTATTGTTTCAGACAGTATAGAAGACTGAGAGGAAAATGTACTCCATATTGTATTGGGATCTTTATTGCCTGTGCCGATAAGCATTTGTTCATGTCAGAGCGGCTTCCCTTTTCACAAGTCAATGGTAGTGCAAAAGCAGCTTGAGGCAAGTTGAAGCAGCTTAAGAGAAGTCAACTGCAGATCAGAATGAAGTCTACTGGACTTAAGGAATTCTGAATTGCAAGAACCGATCTTAAATGCTTGCAGAATGCAATAGAAAGCATGCTGCAGTTGCCCATTGATGCAGGCCCTACATTTTAAGGAACCCATCAGGATAAATGCATGAAGTGCATTTGCTGGCCTTTTCTTTTTGAATGTCTGAGCTCAGGGGCTTTAATTTGTATCCTTCCTTTAGTACCTGATGAGTCATTGCTGTGAACAAGTATGTGCACCAATTGTTTTCTATGTGCTCCTTTCACACCACAACTGTGCAGGAAGGTGGGAATAAATGCATGTCTGCTTTTTTCCTCAACACACAAACGTATGTAAAAACACAATGCAGCTGAAAGGAAATCAACCCCCAAAATGGAAAAGGAGGCCACTGGAAACAGGAAAAAAAGAAATGAAACACAACAGTCTACGTGCATGAAAAACACATCAACGCAGGTCAAGTAATTGATCAGCTTTTTTTTTTGCATGAGCTGCTATGCATTCTATGGTGTGAACAAGGCTCTCATTAACCTGGTAAAAAAAATGAAGTATAGTGATGACCGCCAGAAAGTCCACACTTCCTAGCTCTGCCAAGATTTCTTTCCTGACGAGTTCCCTTTAAACTTTTCAGGTAATTTCTCCTCACGTGTGGTTTATGGCCAACTATGACGCCTTTTTCTTTAGTGATCTAGTAAATCCCTGTAACACTTGTAACAAAAGGCACAGGCTGGAAAAAAAAGCTGCAGTAAATTGTAAAAAAACTGTGACCCGCTTGTGTTTGTGAACAAGCACCAACATGAAATCTTGGCTTAATTCTAAAAGTGGGTCTGGGCACTTAAGATCAGGGGTGGGAAACAATGTAGTGTTTAGTAGGTGCCAACAAGTGAAGCAGAAACAATACAACTGGGGACTAGACCTTGCCTTAAAAATTATTTGCAGATTTATATGCACACAAGTCATGGAAAGACTTGCAACCATGTATGATAGACAAAGTCTACCTAAAACAATGTCTATCTAAATGTTTAGTTAACATGAATAGATCACAAAAATGAGGGGGTGAAGGTTTGGTAGTAGCACTATAAAAAGGCACACATTCCACAGTGATTGTACACCCCCATTGATTTCCCTTTATTAAATACTACATTAATTATCAAAGATAGTGTGCCATTATTCCTTACCATGCACCACTACCTCAAGATAAACCTAAGGACAATCTAATGGAAGCCCAATGTCTTTATAGCTGTAGGTTTCACTTACGAGAAAGCTCTCATTAGTATTAAAAAAAAGAAAAATCGGTATTGTATTCTCATCTACTTATCTGAGAAATGCATTCACTCAAGGAAAAAACTGTAAGATAGCAATTTGAAAGTGGTAAGTTCCCTGCAGGAAGTACTAAACAATCCCAAACAGGTTACAGAAGGAGAGAGAGAGGATTGTGGGATGTGTCCATCAGTGCAGGGGGTGTGCAAGTTAAATTAACATAACCTTTAAAAAAAAAATGTACAATTTACATGGCTTAGCAGTTTGTAGGTGGAGGCTGCTGCAGACATGGCTGAAATGATGCTTCCTGCACTTGTGGTATTGCCCTTTCCTGCCGGGGCAGTGCAGCTCACACCCGGCACCTTGTGCATTATTACTCTCCATCAGTAACACCATGCCATTGCTGCTGAAGAACAGGAAATTCTTTCCCATTTTCCAGCACGTGGCAAAACAAAATTTGCCATGTTCATGACTGTTAGATGATGATGACCACAGTATACAAGATGCTCCAAATTAACGTAGTTTATTTTTAATGACCTGTTTAGCATCAAGGCACCTGCCAATGAATGGGTTGAAAATAAATGTCTGAGAATGGTAGTGAGGTTGATATAGGCAAAAAACCCTCTATGGGGCATTCTCATTTTGGGAGGGGGGGGGGAGTCACCGAGGGAATGAAAATCGGTGGAGAACAGATGCGTGGTCAATTTGACTGCATGGATTAGGTTATTAGATCCTTCAAAGATCATCAAGGTTACAAAAAGGGAGGAGGTGAATTGGCTAGATCAGTTTGCTAAACATGGGTCACATCCGCTCAGCTCTCTGAGATGACAGAACATTCTGTCAGACCTTGCCCATTAAGAGTTTAGTGTAATGCTGTATTAACAGCGGTCTTTCTGCACACCGATTGCTATGTGTGACAGCACAGATCAATGGAGAAGCCCTATTCACACAGCCCTATTAGCTGGCACTGGTAATGTAGGAACTAAAACTTTAATCACTGGATATCAATATTCACTTGTTTTGCATCTTTAAAGTAAACCTGAAGACACTAATTCCCACCCCTAGCTTTGCTCTTCTGAACCCCTGGAAATGGAGGGGCCAGATGTGGCAGGTAGAGATCTGAGAGATAGCAGGAGAGTGAAGAGGCTTGAGAGGGGGAGTGAGAAGTACAATAGTGTAGTAACCAGGGGAGCTTAATGAAGGATGTGTGGTGAAGTACAATGGAAAGTCTGGTCAGAGGAATGATGTTGAGGAAGATGACTGCATGAGGTGCAGACAAAGCATGATAAGGGGCATGTCAAAGTTTGTGGAGCATGACCTCCTGGGGGGCATAGAGAGATGTGCCAGGAAGAGGCCTAAGAGGTGTCCAAGGGGAGAAGAGCAGAGTCATGGTGGGAGACATGTGTGATTTCTCCTGGACAGAGACTGCAGCGCAACATACAGGTGAGTGGAGGCAAAAACCAGAATCTCCTTGGGTTGAAACTAAATAGCCTTACGAGATCAGCGTTTAATATATATATTATACATAT
>NW_017306316.1:813469-820622 GCF_000935625.1 Nanorana parkeri
GTTTAATATATATATTATACATATAATATATATATGTATATGATTAAAGAAATAATACTGGAAAAAGCAAAGCAGCTCTTTGATTTTCATTTACAGCTGACTTGAACATAATTTGCATAATTTAACCAAATAAATTGGTGTACAGTGTTTACAAAAGGAAACATTAAAAGTCAGTTTTAGAAAACGGTGATGTCCAATGTCAGATTTTGAGGCTTATGCTGGTCTGGAAACTATACAAAATGAGAAAGAACAAAAGCCCTGTAAAAAATGTCTCTTGTTCAAATAAAATGCCTTGCTATAAGCAACCGTGCAGTTCACTGCATCTGCATGTGGTATTGCCGTGCTGTGATGTTTCATTATTGCCTACTTTCAAAAAACACAATGCAAGCTTGTACCCTGACTCTGCCAAATCTCAGAGGAACTGCCTGATCACAACTGAAGGGGTTCTGGGGCATTTGCTACTTTTAGTATGCTACACATCTCGAAAACCTGTGGAAGGCAATATAAATGGCAGATGGAGAAAGAGGGAAACAGAGCAAGATTGTTCGCATTTTGGGAACTGGTCCAAGTCACACTCAGCTGAAGTCCTCATCAGGGTTCTGTTGATCCAGCAGACGTACATGTGTAAATGGAAAGTGACCGTATTTTCCATTACACTCTCCTTCCCACTGACCACTCACGTTAATCTTTGTTACTTTCACTAGGTCACCAACCTGTGGAAGAAAAACGGGAGAAAATGAGCCTAAACAAAAGGAATGGACTTATACAGCTGTACTGCAGATCATGAAACATTAACATTTTCCAGGATTATATTAAGTACAGTGGGTTTCATGGAAAAGCGAAGATGTGGACCACCTTACCAGCCAGTTATCAGCCGTCTCATTTTCTAAAAATCCATTCAGTAATGCATTTAAAATGTATGTACACCTATCCAATGAACTTCTCTCATTTGCTCCCTTCAAAACGTATCTAAACCCCAAACCAAAAATGGAATATATTGCAGCTTAACAGTTCTTAGATGCAGGGTCACTGTTTTCTTTCAGGCTTTTTTTCCTTGCTAACCCTGCAAATAACACCCGTCATGATTCTTTATGTTTACCGTCATTTCTCTATTGTATCTATAATGGGTAGCCATGGTAGTCATACCAAACGTCTGCTCTTGTTCATCTTCATTTCATGGTGGATTGATAGGGCTACAGGGTAACGCAATAAAGAAGAAAGGTTCTTTGCACTCAACCTCACGGAAGTGACAACGACATTGCATTTCTGTCTGTCATGATCAACGGTTATTTTCTCTACTTGTGGAAATGTCCTTAGCTGGAAAAGTGAAAACGAATGTAGCCCCCTCATCTAAAAGGACTGGTAAGCTGCAGTATATTACGTTTTCGTGTTTAAATACACTTTTAGGTTACATTCAGCTGCGCTTACCTGCACGGCTACTGTTGTGCGTGCCCCCGGACATTGCCTATGTGCTTGATCAAGTTGCATTGCACAGTTTCTCTTTTTTTTGTGTAGAACATTTTTTTTGACTGTCACAAGTGACATTTCATTAAAGGAGAACTATGAGGTGCGTGCTTTTCACTCACCTCATAGTTCTATCCGACCTGTGACAATGAGACTGTCACAGGTCGGCTCAGTAGATCGGGAGGTGAGCGAACACATACCGGCATTCGCTCACTTCTCGATTCTGTCACGGCTCTCTGCTGTGACAGGGGAGGGAAAAGCCGTAGCTCGCGGTATACTGAGCTCAGGGTGACGGGAGGACACTAGTTTGTGTCCTCCCGTTACCCTAAGGGGAACTATGGGGAAAAGCCCTAACCCCAAAGTTCTCCTTTAAGTTCTATGGACTCACTGCGGTGCAATGTGGTTGTACTTAATAGTATTGCATGCTGTACTTTTGTTAAGCACACACCACCAGAAGTGTGAACTGATCCCATCCATGACCAGGCAAATTGTCTTGCGTTAGGGCTGCGCTGGTAAAAATAACCAGCACAGCCGGAAGATAGTGTGAACAAGCCCTAAAGAAGTTGTACATCGATTCATGTGCAATTTCCATGCAAAAAGGTAACGTTTTTTTGGTCCACAGTGAGTTTTAGTTTTGTCTGCCTCGGTTGTGCCACATCTGTGAGCACTTAGTGATGACATTTAGCCCGATATGCACACACAGATATGTTAATTTTCCAAACCGCATATAGAAAATAAATCTTTCCCTAATTTTTATAAATAGAAGTGACAGATTAACAATTGCAAAGATGGTTTTGATAAACTTACCCCCAATTGAGGAAAAATAAAGCACAATTGCTTACTACAATTACCATCTTACACCTTATACAAGCTTACAGAAATTGGGTGTACAAAGCCTTATAATAAATTATTTTTAATACAAGTTTCATTGCACAGCCCAGCTAGGCAAAAGGATTGATTATTATTTCCCATACTTTTTCTTTGCCTGGAGGACAATCTGCTAACGCGAATATTTCCAATGACACTAACCAACTTCTCAACTTCCTCCGATACAAAATACATCACTGGCACACCTACCACCTGCTGTACCACCTCTCCAGAACACTAGCTGCCAAAACCAACTGTCTGCATTGACTCCTCTGCTACAGTGCAAAGAGGTTTATCCCTCAGGCATATATTCACCTAATTCTGCAAAACCACTAAATACACAGATAAGATACATGCTGGAGCTGTTTAACCTGCCAAAGGATTTGTACTTCTGTCAATCCAGTTTTACACAGTTCTGCCAAGAAGCAATAAGAGGATTACTAAGAAACATGATGTTTCACAGTCAGACTTTATGGTCTAACATGCCAGATGCAAACCCTGTATATTCAGGTCCAATTTGATGGCCATCACTAATGGTTTGATCACAGGGGTGGACAGACATTGGACAGCCCTGCCTAGTTCCCGTGGCTATTTCTAAGTAAGGTGAGTGGAAGCCTATTGTAAAAAATAAACCAAACATTTGAAGTTTTAAAGAGGGAGGTCCACCCATTTTCTGAAATATGGTCCAAATCCCCAGTGTTTAAAGGAGCATAAGATATGCCCGGAGTCTAAGGTTTTTATGTCTAAAGACAGCAGAAATGATGGACACTGCATTTTCCTTGATCTGTGTACAAGTTGGAGAATGTGATGTACATTGTTAATGGCTTAGCTTGAAGCCTACTTGATCTCTGCTAATTAATGCCTTTACTAAAAGGCATGTGGCTAAGATCTTGGCTAGAAGCCTTCCTTCAAAACATCACTGTAGAAGAGAACCAGCCGTGGGGCCAATAGATTTGCAAATCTGGTATCGTACAGTGAAAACTGTCTGGCCAAGGGTGTTATTGTAGCTTTAAATATGTGATTGCCGCTAATAGTTCAGAGAGGGAGATGGGACTCAATGCTTGGAATAAGTTGTCAGAGATGGGAGGCAGGGGTCAGAGAGTAACCTGAAGGCAGAGGCTTGATCAAAAGTGGTAGGGGTCTGATAGAAGTCAGCGAAGTGTTCATGAAACAGAGTACCTTAATCAGGTTGCTGGTGAAATAAGCATTGCCTATTTTTTACACGTATGGATTTTGTTTGTGGTTCTGGCCAACATAATCGGTTAGCCAAGAGGGAGGGCGGCTTGTTAGCATGAATGTAGAATTTAGTTCTGGTCCATCTCATTTGTTTTTCCACTTGCGTAGCTAGGCAGATGAGCAATTTAGTTTGGACGGAAGTTAATTTCCTTTCCGAGGTCTAAAGCGAGGGCCGATTTGCATTCAGCACTTAAGAGTAGAGAATTGGGTCTCCAGCTGTTTGAGTTTGGCAACACAATTGTTTTTGGTTTGGGAAGCTCCATGTGAAGTACAACATGAGTTTCTGGATTTGACTGTCTCAATTGCTTACTATCCAGAACCCAGCTATGATCTTGAGGTTTCATAAAAGACAGATGAGAATAATGACAGGACTGCACCATGATCTGACAATCGGATGGCGATTAGGTTTCCGGATTCCAATAAGTGTAAGGTGTACTTGGTGATAAAGATGTGTACTAACCTAGAGAGAAAATCCTATGACTGTACTGGGTATAGTCCTCTTTGAGCGGTTAGAGCTCGTGCCAGATAATATTGTTGAAATAGTGCACAAAGGGTACGAGAGAAATAGTCAGGTATCATATCTGGTAGGGGTTCACCCCGTTTTTTTTCTTTAAGGTGTTAGGGTGTTTGAGTCAGCGTATATAATTAGTGTCCCATGTGTATACTTGAAACAACTGGACTTATTGGATAAGTGAAGGTCCTAATGGCAAATAACCACCTGCAGTGAAAAAAGTGTTGTATGGCCTTGACCATTTTATGATTAGGAGAACTCAGGCCTTTTACATTACGCGATAATATATTCAAAAACCCAATAAAGGGTCTCTTGGGGGATGCTACACAGGAGATGCCCCGTATGAAATGTTTTATCCCACTCTCCAGTGACAACACAAGTGTTGTTGAGGATGTGGAGTCATCGATGCCAGATTACTGTGTTCACCCCCCACCATGATGCTCCAGGGGTATCTCTTGTGGTTTGGTGACCACCACAAAGGCTCATCTGGGTTTTGTGCCCTTGTTATGCATCGTAAAACTTGTGCTCCCACGGGTTGTCCGCTCCACCACCCAGGTTGACAACAAGTTTCAGTTTAAGGAGACCATAAACTTTGTGATTATCGGTTGGAAATGGTACGAGATCGGGTTTTCATATGATAATCTGGCAATTGATGGGAAGTGAATGATCACAATTACTGTACAATTGGCCTAATGTCCTCGATTGGTAAGGCTGGAAAACCCTTTTTCGAATCATAGGAAATTCGATGGATTAATGGAGTATTGATCCGAAAAAAAGTGCAACATGAACACTGGATATGCGCAAACAAAAATCTGTTCTGTCAATTGATGAAAGTCAGACTGGGTGTAGGCTTAGCTAATAAAGGCGCAAAGGGTGTGCTGCTCAGAAACATGTATTCATTCAGTTTACAGGTGCCTATATGTCCCCCTATGTAGGATCGTATCTCCATCAACTCACAGCACAATACAGAGAGCACACATTAGTGTATAGAGTACATATATGAAAGAGTATCTTTCATATGATAAAAATGTAGTTTGACCACAATGTCCTGGGGTGGGCTGTCAGCAATCCTTGTTGTCAGTGCTTTGCAACCTTTCAAATGGGATCTCTGGGCAGTTTTTGGAGCAATGCGGTGACGGCTGCATTCAGGGCAATGAAGGTTTCCGGGATACTCCGGATTCTGATGTTAGATCTCTTGCCCGTTTTCTTCATTGCCTAGCTCACTGGTGGCGAACCTTGGCACTCCAGCTGTTTTGGAACTACAAGTCCCATGAGGCATTGCAAAGCTCTGACAGCCACAGACATAACTCCCAGAGGCAGATGCATGTTGGGATTTGTAGTTTTGGCACAGCTGGAGTGCCAAGGTTCGCCACCACTGGCCTAGCTTATAGTGGAGATATATTTGAATTTCCAACTTTATGCTGCCTATTAACTCTTGATGGCCCTGGAGTACAGTGATCATGTCCTCCAGCTGTGTGCATTGTCCTAGCCACTGTCTCTAGCAAGTTGCTTAGCGATGCATTTGGAGGTTGCAGCTAAAGCCTTTAGTATTGTGTTAGATCAGAGTTCTGTCACTCAAAGATGAGTGGGAAGCCATCTAAAGAATGATCAGATTCCCCTGTAGTAATCCCAGTCTTTTGAGTGAAATGCAGGCCTACGGTGACCATTTGCCCAAGGCTCTGGCAAGGACCTCTGTGGTAGTAAGCCAGGCAGTCCAGTGTTTGGTTTTGGTGGCAGTGCTCAAAATGATTTTGTTCCTATTCTTTGGATTATAGTGAGCAGCCAGGGTTCTTTTCAGTGGGATGGAGCAGTATGTAGTGGAGAAAAGCCTGTCTCACCAGGGCATCAGAAAAGCTGATTTGGAAGGCAGCCATCATCTAGGAAGAGCTTTCATTTTCAGAGGCAGAGGTTTGCAATGGCAGCTTATTTCTTTCTTTCTCTCTCATGACAGGCTTTCCTTTCAAGGCCCACTAGACTTTAACAATTACATTTGTACTACAAGATTTTCACTGCTTCCATGTGTTGGCTCCAGAGGACTTGGACCTAGGAGTTTCTAACAAAGAACAGCTCAGCCATGAGGGTTCCCTACCACCTAGACACATCCTTCTCGCCTTAAATGCACAACAATGCACTTCCGCTTCTGCAGTCCAGATGTTTTAGCATGTCAGTAAATGCAGAGAAGACTTGTTACTTTGCTGAGGAGTACAGGCTAAGTTGAAGTTGACAATATTGGGCTCCAAGGCCAAAAGCAATGTCGTCTACCCTTCACAGCAGAGATGTCATATTGACTTAAAGTTGAAGTTTACTCTGCTCAGTGCTTATATTTCACTTTTTCTGGTCCTTCCCCCTAATCAACATGCTAATGTTTTGTTTTATTTTAACCCGTTTTCATGACATACCTTATCACTTCATGGCTGGTGTAAGGAGCCAGCAAAGAACTGCAAAGACCTTCCTAAATCACCACCACACACTGCCTCAGTACTCCTCCTTAAAGGAGATGAGGTGAGTGAAAATCCTTCATCCTCATAGTTCGAGCCAACGCGTGACAACGAAACGGTCACACGGCGGCTCAATAGATCGGGAAGTGAGCGAAAACATACCGTTGCTCGCTCACTTCTCGATCATCTTCCTGCAGAGAGTGGTGACTGTCGGTCACGGCTCCCTGCAGAGATTCGCGCCCCCCTTCCCTCTCTGATCCTCCAGCGCTGACTGGCGGAACGGACAGGGGAGGGGGCGGGTACAGCTGGCTCTGCCTCTAGATAGGCAGAGCCAGCTGTCACTCACGCAGCGCGGTGGATCTCGACAGCATCTGTCCCGGCTGCGGCGGTCTCCGTATAGTGCGAGCTGTAGCTTGCAATATACTGAGCTTTGGGTCATGGAAGGAGGTTAGTATATGTCCTCTCATGACCCTTAAGAGAACTATGGGGGAAAACACTTACCCCGTAGTTGTCTTAAGGATTAAGTGCACTTTGAAACAAAGAGCTGACGTCACCTGAAGGACAGTAAATGAATATTTCCTATGCCCCTCAGCTTGATCTAATGGCCATAATGCACTATTACACAAATATATATATA
>NW_017306316.1:820659-828372 GCF_000935625.1 Nanorana parkeri
TATATATATATATATACACACACACACATATATACATATATACATACATATATACATACATATACACATACATATACACATACATATACATATACACACACTTTTTTTAGCAAGATTATTATACAGGATTTATATAGCTTCAACGGTCTGCACAGCACTTCACAATATAAGGAAGACATACAGTTACAAAACAAATCAAGACAAGATGGTAATGATTTGTACAAAATAAACATTCACAGGTATTTGCAGGGTGAATAGTCCTGTGAATTGTTTATAAAGAGACCAAAGTATTAAGAATGAAGTGAATGAAAGCCAGTATTTTTAGAAGGTAGTCAGCAAGGCAGCCTCTATATATCTCGCATGACATCTTTACTTTAAGGCCCCATGCACACGGGCCGCCTGTGTTAACAGGAGAAGTTATCGGGGATTTATAAACAAATTGTATGCTTTCCAGATCACTTTTTCCTGTATTTAGCAGCGTCTAGTCGCGTCTAGCTTCCTAAAACCAGGCTAAACAGTCCCAGGACGCAGAACATCATTGTTTGTATAAATGCAGCTAGACTGAACGCACCTATTGGCTGCTGAACATCTAGGTGTGCATTTAGCCACAGCAAAGTGTTACATGTTTCCAGGTTTATTTAGAAATGTGCTCCAAATGCTCCTGGACCCATACATTTTTCATTAGTGTGTGCATGAGGCCCAAGAATAAAGTCACACAGTAGTTTAAACCTTTAGATCAACCCTAGACTTAAATTCCATGCAACAATGACGACATCTGCCCTCAGACCAAGAAATTGTGATATACACGTCAGTAAAACATAAACCAGACTACTGGAAGAGAGAGGATTCCGATATTCCAAACAGCTATACAGAAGAAAAGGAAGCAGAGGAACAATTACAGCATCTAATGTATATGACATCACTTACTGCATTCAGTGTCACTTTCCAGCTACAGAAGGATCTCTGGGGGTCCCTAGGTGACATTAGGGGTCTCGGAGACCCCTGATGTCTTCATAAAAAGGACCTGTAATGTAAATTGAGTATCATTTTTTTTTTAAAAGTCCTCCACCCCCCACATGCAGATATGCGTCGGGTGCGCCTGCGTGCGAAAACAACGATTGTGCCACACGTTACATATAACCACGAACGTCAGAGTGTGAACAATAATTTTAGGGCCATTAATTACTGATAACACTAAACTGATGAGCGGTAAATCGTTTTAAGCGTCGCCTATGACCAATTTTCAGTGTGGTCGTTTTTCGCGATTTTGCGGGCGCGCACAATTTTAAGGCTTGGCATGTTTAGTGTCTATTTACCCGACGTGACCCCGTCTAGGACATATATATATATTTTTCACGTACACACACACACACTAAATTGGACCAAAATATTGCCCTTCATTCTCCTCAGCATGTCTAAATCAGGGGAAAAAAATATGTTCCCATATATCAACACCAATCTTTCCTCCTATATTTCATATTAGCTATGATGCAGGTAAGAAGAGAAAAATTATCTGGCCAACTTCAAAAGATTAACCACATGACAGCCATGACTTGTTTCTAAGGGTTATTACACAATGCTGATCGCCATGTGAAGTAGAGGTCTATGCTGCATTTGATTATAATTTTTTTAAGGCTTCCCCAACTTTTATTTCACCTCATCATCTTGCAAATAATACTTCCGGACCCAGCATGGCTATGCTGACTCCTCCACTGTATCCATGGAGGGAAGCATGGCAGCTGCCCAGGCTGGACCTCAAACATGTACGCCTTTCTACAAAACTAATGCAGCCACCACATCTAAGGACTAGTAAACGGCAAAATATTAAATTTTTGCTCGTGTTTAGTTATTCGTCATTTCACAATGTTATCTTTGTTTACACCTAGCAAACAATGAAAGGCAACAGCCATCCTCCAGTGCTGTAAAATAATGGCCATAGAATACTACCCGTTCATTACATTTTGTTTATAAATGGCAATTCCTCTTAATGACCCTATAATCTAAAGGTCTTGCCACAAAATGCTTCTGCTGTCACATAATAAAGATTCATGTAAAATGAAGCAGAAACAATAGACAGATGTCCAAAAGGAAATAGTACAGATATAAACATGAGTCAACTTAGTATCTCATGCTCCATCTGTAGCTTTGAGTTTCCAAACCTCATATGAATAAATGACTGAAAAGTCCCATTTGTGCAAAAAATATTTCAATAAGGGACTTCCTTCCTTCCACACACAGTCAAATGTATAATGACTAAGTGGTGCTCATGATTTAAAGGTCATTTACACTTTCAGGAACGGTTCCGAATAACTGTAGACAACTGACTATACACTCAGTAATATACATGTCTGGAAGCAGGCCTGCTGGGGTACAACAATTCAGGAAACCTCTACCGTTACCTCAAACTACCAAGTCACAGGTCTGAAAACAAACGTCAAAAAATGACTCATGCTATTCTGATTTGAACAGCAATCTAATGGAACAGCATGACATTATGTTATAAAAAGGATCTGCAGGATAAGTGGACCTGCATGCTTTCTATAACCTTCATTTGTACCCATTGCCAGACTCATTCTAAAGCAGAAAGGCATGGATCTTTTGGAAGCCATTAATGAGAACTGCATTGTCCTTCTACAAAGTTACCTATAGTATAAGGAACTGCCCTTAGAAATTAAAAGTACTATGGTATATGATTCAGTTAAAAGGCCACTGATAACCCTCTTGTGCTGTAAAACTTAAAAGCTTTTGAATGATTAACACTGGAGTATCTAATTCCAAAAGCGTTGATTAAATTTTAAGGTTTCATGGCCTGAGAAATCTCAGGAATATGAAACTACACAGCAGGATATCCAAGCTGCCAATATTGTACTGCACTTCATTTAAAGCGCAACTGCACCTTTGCATAGTCTGAAGCTTGCTGTGCCCCCAAGCCCCTTGCCTGTCCCCGATCCAGTGAGGCATCACCCATGAAGTCACTGAGCCACTTGTCGAAATCTTCTGAGACGGACATACAAATGCACTGGAGAGTTTGTACTATCTATGGAACTGACTGAGGAACACACAAAGACCAAGCAAGCCCCTCTCAGAAGACTTTGACAAACAACTCTGAGTTCATGGGTGATACCTCACTGGATCAGTAGGTATCGCACCATACTCCATTCCGGTAAACCCCTTGAGATGGGTGCTGAAAGGACTGCGGAAGGCTCTGCTATAAATGTAGGAAAGAAGATGTTACCAGCACATGGGAGAATTGTGTCCAAACAAAATGCCTATGGACGCATAGTGTCACAAGAATGACAACGTTTCGGGGCTGTGCAGGGTCCCTTCCTCAGGCACAGTATGACCATGTGATGGTGGCATCCTTTTTCCTACACATCACTGGATCAAGGACAAGTTGAAAACAAGACAAGCATGGAGAGCGGGGTGCTTGTGACCGTGCAAGCTACAACACAAGTGTTACACTTCAATTGTGGAATCCTTAATGCTTCCCTTTAGGTGTCCTATACCATGGACTGCTAAGTACTTTCTAAGGTTGTTGTGTGATGAGAAATGACCTTAAGGGTGTAGGCGTAGAGGAAATTGTGGTGCAGGCTAGGGATCTTCCACGTACATTGGTTGGTTTGTGGTTTAAAATGCCTTTGGTACATTTCTTTAAATAGGATTAGACAAGTTTACAGAAATGCTTGGCATTACACTTGTCAAACTAGAACAAAAATGACAGAAAACTCAAGAGCTGGGACTATATAAATACAGGACTGCGGATACTATCAGGTTTCCTAAAATCAATATATCCCACAAATATTACTAAGCTAACTACCTCAGATGTTGGAACCCCCCTGTACCAGATGAAGCATTCTTATGCCGGTCTCTCTGGAGTTACACTGATTGGAAGGACAATGGCACACACCAGGACTGCATTGACACTGTTTGGGGTGTCTGTGGTTGGTCACTGGAAACATACTCTAAAGCAGGTCTATCTACTGATCTATTTTTTTTTCGTTTAACCCACAGGCTGAACGAAAAATAGACCCAATCCCTCCAACACCAACAGCGTGTCAATCGAGGAATCCCGCTGTTTACATTGTATTCCGACAGGTGCTGCTGGCCCCCGTCAGAATACCCGACCAGAGCAGGCAGCTCATTGGCTGTCAGCTCTGATCAATCGAAGATATTCCGACCGGTTCTTTTGATCAGCTGGACGACGGATGCCAATCGAAACGGTGCCGACTGCTGCACACACTGTGCAAATTTTGTCCAGTTCCTCAAAAGCGGCCAAAATTCGAACAGTGTATGGGCACCTTAAGGAAAGCTACATATAGTACAGTAGTTACAAACTAGGGTTGCCCTTGTTCCAGGAGCTATTACGTTTCACTGAAGAGACATCTTTTTTCCCTGTAAACTAAATATGAAAATGAAAAACTATTTCATGACTATAGATCCCTTGACTACTCTTACACCCGGTACAAATATTCTCCAGGTACAGGGATCTAACTTGCACTTAAGAAGTTTCATTAAACCTGACAGATACATAAAACTGACTAAACCAGGATGACGTTTCTTTAGTAGATATCTGGAAGGAAAGTAAGATCTGAATATTAGTTTAAAATGGCAAAAACAACAAATCTCATAACATGCATTTCCTAAATGCCAATACTTTAGTCTACAAAAAATAATTTGTACTGGTTTTAAATTTTAGCCTAAACATTGATTGAAATTGAAAGGAAAATCAATTTGAAAATACAATTTTCCTTCATGGCTGCCCCCATTATATACCTCCAAAGCCAAGGCTGTCTTGTCGTAGGCATTGGGGACTCGCTTCTGGATAACCCTGGCAAAAATGGGCCCATTCTGGAGGTTAGGCAGCGGAGTGTTGACACTGGGCTGGGCATAAGGCCCTGGCTCCGGCCCACCCAGTGGCTGCGGGTGCGAATTTTCCTGGTTACCTCCAATCAGAGCAGACCCGGAAGTTGGGGGAGGCTTGTACTTTTCCACATAAGGCACAGGTATCATGCCCCGTCTTCCGTCGCTGTCCTCTGCATTCCACCACTGCTCCTCAGGCTTCTCCCGGATTCTCAGGATGTCTCCTTTCTTAAATGGAAGATCTTCATCATCATTGCCATTAAAGTCAAAAAGAGCCCTTACATATTCGGCTTCTTCTTGCTTCTGGATAAGTCCAGACTGCTTAGACTTGGAAATAGGTTCTATTAAAGTGGTAGTGTCCAGATAATGTATCTTATAAAATTCCAGTAGAGCAGGTAATGACTCAAACTCTTGATCCCCTATCCGAAACCTGGTTTGGCCAATGCCTATAAAAAATAGAAAGGGGAAAACATGAGCAAACAATCTCAAATAAGCCATGTGATCTATAAATAAAAAAGGTATATACCATGGAACACTGCAGCTCAATGACAGAAAAAGTGACACTAAAGTCTACACAACAATTAAGACCGCTTAGTGCCAGAGAAGAGGAAGATGACACTTTGCGTGACCAACATGAAGAGAACTTTCAGGAGGGAGATTAGGGAGTCCAGACTTTAGCTTTATTTGCACAGATGCAGTGCTCTGGATCAACAGTGGGCAAAGCGTTCTATTTTAGGCTTTTCTTTTGTTTTTTATATCGAGGTTGAACTCGATGGACATGTGTCTTTTTTCAAACTGACTGTTTAACTAAGATGTAACTTCTAAGGCTGGCCATACACAGATATATTTTTTTCATGATCAACACTAACAGCATGTCGATCGAGGAATCCCGCACTTTACATACAGAGGCTGCTGGCACCTGTCAGAACACCTGACCAGAGCGGGCAGCTCATTGTCTGCCGCCTCTGATCGTTCGAAGATTTGCCAATCGAAAGAGTGCCGAAAGTGGCACACAGTGTGAATTTTGTCCGCTTCGTCAAAAACCAGCAAAAAAAAACAACAATGTATGGCCACCTTAAAGGAGAACTATGACATGAGTGATTTTCACTCACCTCATAGTTCTAGCCGACCTGTGACAATGAGACTGTCACAGGTCGGCTCAGTAGATCGGGAGGTGAGAGAACACATACCGGGTTCCCTCACCTCTCGATCCTGTCACGGCTCTCTGCCGTGACATGGGGAGGGGCTGGATTCCCCTCTCCCCGCTCCGATCTGCCAGCGCTGACTGGCGGAACGGACGGGGGAGGGGGCGGGTACAGCTGGCTCTGCCTCTAGATAGGCAGAGCCAGCGGTCACTCACGCAGCTGGGCGGATCCCGTCATCTAAGTCGGGATCCGCTCCAGGTGCGGTGTCTCAGTATATGCTGAACGGTGCTTGCGATGGTTGTAGAGTGTATGGGCACCTTTATAGTGGCCATACACTGTACAACCATCGCAAGACCTTAGTCTTGCGATGGTTGTAAAGGGATTAAAAAAACGTACGATCTGCCTATCTTGGACAGGCAGATCGCACTCTCGATCATCACAAGCCCACCCCCCTGAGGGGCGGGCTTCCGATGACAGCAATGCTGAACGGGCAGTGTGCGAGTGCGCACACCGGCCCGTTCAGCATTTGTCTTCCGAGCACCGTTCTAACCAGCCGAGAATCGTACGATTCCCAGCTGGTTTTCGAACATGCTGGTTCGACGGAAGACGTGCGACCGTACAGTAGAAACGGTCGCACGTCTCCGTTCACACTGCTCGATTCTCGTACGATCGCGGGATTTCCCGCGATTCTCGTACGAGAATCGAGCAGTGTATGGGCACCTTAAGAGCAATCCAGCTCCAAGGTTCAGGTGACTATAATTTTATCTTTGAATCTAGACAAAAATGAGCACTTAACCCTTAGTGTGGGGGGTAGCCCCACTACAAGGGTTAAGAAAAATTTACCTGGGGTTTTTTTTTTAAGGTGAACTCTGGGGGGCTGAAAAGCATCTACTGCACTGCAAGGGTTAAATGTTTTTTCTTTGTTTTTCTTGGTGCTGTAAGCATCAATTGGCATTTAAAGGAGAACTGAGGAGAGTGCTTTTAACTCGCCCTCAAAGTTCTAGCCGACCTGTGACATTGAAATTGTCACAGGTAGGCTCAGTAGATCGGGAAGTGAGCGAACACATACCAGAGTTTGCTCACTTCTCGATCCTGTCATGGCCCTCTGCCGTGACAGGGGAGGGGCTGGATTCCCCCTCCCCAATCCGCCAGCGCTGACTGGCGGAACAGACGGGGAGGGGGCGGGTACAGCTGGCTCTGCCTCTAGATAGGCAGAGCCAGCTGTCACTCAGGCAGCTGGGCGGATCCAGACATAATTGTCGGGATCCGCTTCAGCTGCGGTGTCTCAGTATACCGCGAGCTGCAGCTCTTGGTATACTGAGCTTAGGGTGACGGGAGGACGCTAGTTTGTGTCATCCCGTTACCCTAAGGAGAACTATGGGGAAAAGACCTAAGAGGAGTGTTGCATGAGACCAAAGTAGTGGTGAGGAGTCCACATCGTTAAACAAAGTGGCATTTTAGCCAGGCAAGCAGGAACCCAAGCTACAGCTCCCATGATTCCTTTCTGCCGACACATTTGTGGGAATAGATTTGTCTGTGGGTGCTGTCAGTTGAAGACCTTGGCTGTGGCTAAGCAGGAGTCATTTCGGAGGGCACAGCAGATGCTAGGGCGATGATACTGCTATGATTAAATAATTGTGCTGCAGCGACGTCGCCTGAGGGAAGGAAGTGGGAAAGGAAACCTGTTGCCAGTATAAAAGGGATATTA
>NW_017306316.1:828412-828979 GCF_000935625.1 Nanorana parkeri
GTGAGAGCTGGAGAAACAGAGGGAAGGGGGAAATCCCTGTGGGGAATGGAGACTGACAGTCGCCGCTCTCTGCAGGGAGAAGTTCGAGAACTGAGCAATCGGGTATGTGATCGATCGATAGAGCCAACGTGTGACACCTGCTGTGTCACACTTCAGCTCTAACTATGGAGATGAGTGTATTTCACTCTTCCCTTAATTCTTCCAGTCCCCTGCAGCTACAGCCCTGAGCAGTCGCCTTGAAAAGTTTTACAGAAATCTCATAAATTTGCCTTTGAACTTGATAGTTTTCAACCTAAAACACACAGATAAGAAATGGTCGCAGACATGTTCAATGCATGATTTAGTCAAAGCTGTCACCATGCAGCCTCGATGTGCTTGTACAAAACTCGTACTGTTACTTGTAGGTTACCATTGCTAACCACTTCCTAAAACATTGCCTGTCTGTGTTTTTTGTGATTTATCTGGCCTGATGCACACTTAAATGAAGTAGTCACTCTTGATCTACTTTCGGTCTTCTAGTATAACCCCCCCCCCCCCCCCCTAAGTGCAACCTTTGGGCAATAAAAA
>NW_017306316.1:829074-865103 GCF_000935625.1 Nanorana parkeri
CCCCCCCCCCCCCCTCCCCTAAGTGCAACCTTTTGGCAATGAAAATGTTCCTGCCGGTGATCCTTTTACTACCCATGCTTGTTGTGGCCTTGTTCAATTCTATGGATGAACCACACTTTGCTGGAGGCCACAATAGTACAGCGCATCTGCAGGAATGACTGTGGGTGCAGCAGGCGTGCACAGTGGGAGGGCCTGATGGGAACGTTTTTGTTTTTTTCTGTTGTAAGGGAAGTATTTTACCAGGCAGGCTGCACTTGGGGGTGTGGCCAAATAAAGGACCACTGTACTTGAATTTCTTTAGCTTTTGCTACCATGCTCCAAGAATTTGTCTAGTCATTCATCACCTGTAGTTTTCTTCAGACTACAGGAAGGCACAGAGAGGTTGCTTCTGAAGGCCACTTAGTTACTCAACTTACTGGACTCTCCTCTGAAACACCCATGTTTTCATGGGCCTAATTGTAAGCTGAGGGCTTCATGGGTAGTTGCGCACACCGGCCCGTTCGGCATTTGTCTTCCGAGCACCGTTCTAACCAGCCGAGAATCGTACGATTCCCGGCTGGTTTTCGAACATGCTGGTTCGACGGAAGACGTGCGACCGTACAGTAGAAACGGTCGCACGTCTCCGTTCACACTGCTCGATTCTCGTACGATCGCGGGATTTCCCGCAATTCTCGTACGAGAATCGAGCAGTGTATGGGCACCTTTAGACTGATCCCTGGAGTCCCTCCTCTGCTGCAGTGGTCTAAGGTCCCAGAGTCATCATGTCCCATACACTGTGTAAAGGATATGCACTGTGCCCTATAGGGAAGGACATGCTGGGGCATAGTGTGTCCTAGGTGTGTATATGAACACTTAACACTTGCAGTGCAAGGTTAGCCTCAATGCAAGGGTTAAAAAAAATTCCCTGGAGTTCAACTTTAAATAAATATGCTGCCGTTGCTGCCCCCTTTTTCTGAAAATGCTAGTTGCCTGACTAATGCTGACCGGACCCTTTTGGTTCAGTAGAGTAAGTGACCCGGAAGAAGTATGCAAGTGAGAACTTCAGGTCACTAACTTGGCATAAGTAGGCTGATCAGGGTAGTAAGAAGAAGCTAGTGGCGTCAGCATGACAGCTGGCATTTTCAGAGTGGCAGCCCCTCATTAGTTTACTTTAACCAGTTGACATCCGCGGTGTTAAACCCCCTTCCAAAATTCCGCCATGTACGGACTGCGCTGGAGGGAACAGAAGCCAGAAATACATAGGGATACATTGGGATGCATTTTGGGCCCAGAAACAGTCTGGTCTGGAGGTAATCTGGATGTGGTGTGAATGGGCCCTGAGCATCAACAGTTCTGGCTTCAGTTGCTTCTTGTTCCAATGCCTCCCATCCCCCGCCACATCTTCTGGGTCCTGCAATATACGCAACTTGAGCTCCAGGACACCAAATGACACCAAATTCCCAAACCTAGCTTTATTCTGGACATGCCGAGGATAAAGCTGGCTCTGCCAGCACCACAGGATAGAAATCTGTCAACCAAACAGCAACTGAATCTAAACAGATGTAGTTCACTGTTCAAGTATTCAGGCAGCCGTGGGTGTCGCAGATGTCCAAATACAATAAACAGCAAGTGGAGATTGCTCCATTCAGGCTATTTAGTGAGGAATCGATTGGTTTCTCTGGAACCAATAGCCGTGTATGACAAGCTTTATTTGGAATGTATACTACATGGTGCAAGATGCTAGAAAAGCTCTTAGACATACAGGGAAAAAGTTTTTCCGGCAATACTTTGCGAGTCTCTTCTGCCAAAACTCAGGGCAATTTTATACAACGGAACGGAAGTCCAGCTTTAAGATTCCCTCACACCATATCAAAACTCAAACTTTACAGCCATAACAAAAAACCTGACAATCTGCCACCCCAACAAAGATATCATACGTGAATTCATTTTTTCAATAGCATCTCTTTCACCGGTTTACCTCACCACAAGTCCACCAGTCATGAATACTTAACCTGCCACAATCCTCAATTATAATCTTATTACAAATGAGCACACAACAGATGTGTATGATTTATAACAATTTACCATGTCACCAGCATTTGGTATACCTCTGAAACAGTTTATGTGAGCAGACATACAGCAATGTATTGATAAATCATTGCCAGCATTTACAATTCATTTCTAAGGCCAACAATGTTGAACTGGAATCTGTGCTACTTACTAGAGACTTTGTCTCATAATTCCACAACTTGCTGAAACCTCAATGTGGCATGAGCCTACCTTTGGATGTTAAATGACCCTCTTTAAAAATATTAATTTTTAACCGCTTTCCAGTTTTAGGATGGTTCCTTTCTCCTGCTGGGTATTATGGAGCCACCCTTGCATGTTTGCTCCCAGTAGGGACTAAAGCTGAATGGATGTGCCAGAGTACAAACACACTGCTGGCCAAGCTGCTGGTCTCATCAAGCCAGCCGAATGCTGCTGTGCTATCCCTTGTGACCAAATAGTGACATTTAATACTTTTTTAAATATGAAAAAAGCAGCCCTAGTCAAATGGTTAGTCAATCCACCCTGGGTGCCTGCAATCAGGTCCTTTCCTCTGCAGGGCTGTATAAATCTCAGGACTAGATAAACAGAAATACAAATCCTTTGATAGGTAAAACAAATCTCATTCCATCCTCCTCAGCTTGTTTGCAGTGGATCCACTAGGGATGCCCCGATACTAGTATCGGTGCCATTGCCGAGTATTTAGTAGAGTACCCGTACATGCCCAAAAGCTCCGATGCCTAGCCCGATACTTCCAGTATCAGGAAGCCAGGCAGTGCGTCATCACACGCTGCCCGGCTTACTGATTGGCCAGGAAGCCGGCTCCATGCTCTCTGGTCACTTGTGAAAAGAGCATGGAGCCGGATTCCCGGCCAATCAGGAAGCTGGGCAGTGTGTAATGACACGCTGGCCGGCTTCATTATTGGTTGGAAGCTGACCAATCAGGAAGCCATGCGCGTGTATTGGCGCGGCGCCCGACTTTCTGATTGGTCGGGAAGCTGGCTTCATGCTCCCTTGTCACCTCATGACAAGGGAGCCGGCTTCCCGGCCAATCAGGAAGCCGGGTGCCGCATCATTACACAGCGCCCAGCTTCCTGATTGGCCAGAAAGCCGGCTCCATGCTTTCTCATCACCATGGGGGCGGCTTCCCTGCTAATCGGGAAGCCGGGTGGCGAGTCTTTACACACTGCCCGGCTAATCAGGAAGTCAGGTGGCGAGTCATTACACGCCACATGGCTTCCTGAATGGGACTTCCAGTACTCGATATCGGGGAAAAAAAATATCGGTACTCGATACCGAAATACCAGTATCTGTGCATCCCTAGTATCCACCATACAAAGTGCCCAATAGAAGAAAACAGATTGCACAGAATCTTTCACCAGGAATTAATGTTCGGACTCTGTACTCAATACACATGTACCAGATCCATCATCCCATTCATATGGGACAAAAAGAAGAGGCTCATAGCATAAACCTTATCCCTTTATAAAAACGAAAACATCCAATACATTCACACAGTGAAGTGCATAAAACCTGCACTGCGTACAAATAGCCAAATGTTGGTTGTGGATAAACAGCACAAAAAAAAAAAAAATGTGCTGGAGGAATTCTGAATGATTGGGTCTGGAGATTTTTTTTTCCTGGATATTTGGACCTACCTTTTAAATGAGGGGGTCACACAACATTTGGTGAGTTTATTGCCTAGAGGGCCCGGTGAAGCAGTCCTTGGAATGTTTGCAGTTTGGCTTTTGGACTACTGGCACATTGTGGACATTATATATAAAATAACTTGTTTTATTGCAAATAGTTGTATTTGCAGTTTGTGTGATGCTAATTTATTGAAGGTTTTTGAGTTTTGTTTAACAATGATTATATGTTTAATGATCATTTTTCTGTTTTAGCATTGTATGTTTTGATGGTATATTTTAATTCCCACATACAGTATGTATGTCAGGTGTGTATTTAGTGGTATACCTGGGGTTCAGCTTCCAAAACACTACTCGTTTCCTGTGATTTCTATAAAATATGAAACTGATCAATATCCAAAATCAGACCTTTTCAGCACCAAAACCTGACTAATCTCTATACAGTAAATGTCACAGCAGATCCCATTCATGTGTAATAAAATACGCAGGCTCTAGTAGGCTTTCTGAACTGATTTCTAGAGACAAAGCTGCAAACCTGTAGCTGAGTTAGTATTGCCCAAAAACAGTGCTTGGCAGTTCTTTGTAGTACAGTTTTGTATGAAATAAGACCTTTCCATGAACACTAGCAAGGTTTCCTTCCAAGGAAATTGTAAGTTTACAAAATACACATGACAGAACCACAAAATGTCTAAATGATGTTTCCAGGCATGGAAAATGTCATGTCACAAATACACGCACATTAAACATGATTGGAAATGAAAGTTCCAAGTTTATTTATTCTTTCAGTGTGCCCCCCAAAATAGAAATTTGCCCATGCTTTTTTCTCCCCACTCCAGTGCTGACAGTCATTTTGGGCAGAAGGACACTTGCGTCATTCTGGTCACTTCCTGTAAGTCCAGTCTGTCATTTGCACACCCCATGATGGTATATCAATGCACAAGCTGGGCTCACAGTACTCTAGGACTGAGCCGTGCTTACATGTCATAGGGTGAGTGCCGCTCAGTCCGAAAAGAATGGTCAGCCCCCTGGGGTGGAAGAAGAAAATCCCATAACTTCACCAGACTGTGCACACACATATAGATATCTACATATAGATATCTACATATAGATATCTACATATAGATATCTACATACCGTACAATCGCGGGATTTCCCGCGATTATCGTACGATCGTAAAGTGTGTGGGGACCCTTAGTCTGCAGGGTTCAATATTGAGTTGGCTCACCCTTTGCTGCTATAACAGCTTCAACTCTTCTGGGAAGGCGTCCACAAGGTTTAGGAGTGTGAGGTCAGGTACTGATGTTGGACGAGAAGGCCGGGCTCGCAGTCTCCGCTCTAATTCATCCCAAAGGTGTTCTATCAGATTGAGGTCAGGACTCTGTGCAGGCCAGTAAACTTCCTCCACCCCAAACTCGCTCATCCATGTCTTTATGGACCTTGCTTTGTACACTGGTGCACAGTCATGTTGGAACAGGAAGGGGCCACCCCCAAACTGTTCCCACAAAGTTGGGAGCATGAAATTGTCCAAAATGTCTTGGTATGCTGATGCCTTAAGAGTTCCCTTCACTGGAACTAAGGGGCCAAGCCCAACCCCTGAAAAACAACCCCACACCATAATCCCCCCTCCACCAAACTTTACACTTGGCACAATGCAGTCAGGCAAGTACCGTTCTCCTGGCAACCGCCAAACCCAGACACGTCCATCGGATTGCCAGACAGAGAAGCGTGATTCGTCACGCCAGGGAACATGACTGCACTTCTCTAGAATCCAGTGGCGGCGTGCTTTACGCCACTGCATCCGACGCTTTGCATTGCACTTGGTGATGTAAGGCTTGGATGCAGCTGCTCGGCCATGGAAACCCATTCCATGAAGCTCTCTACACATTGTTGTTGTGCCAATCTAAAGGCCACAGGAAGGTTGGAGGTCTGTAGCTATTGACTCTGCAGACAGTTAGCAACTCCTATGCACTGTGCGCTTCAGCATGCGCTGACCCCGCTCTGTCATTTTACATGGCCTACCACTTCGTGGCTGAGTTGCTGTTCCCAGTTGCTTCCACTTTGTTATAATACCAGTAACAGCTGGCCGTGGAATATTTAGTAGCAAGGAAATTTCACGGATGGACGTATTGCACAGGTGGCACCCTATCACGGACCACGCTTGAAATCGCTAAGCTCCTGAGAGCGACCCATTCTTTCACAAATGTTTGCAGAAGCGTCTGCATGCCGAGGTGCTTGATGTTATACACCTGCGGCCATGGAGGTGATTGGAACACCCGAATCCAATGATTTGGAGGGGTGTCCCAATAAACCATTTTCCAGTCCAGATCTGAAACGCGGTGCATTGCGTTTTGCCGCACTTTTGCTGCATTCCAGAGCTGAGGGGTTTTTTTAAGCTTCAAATTGGCTTTCAGGTGTGGTCCAGTGCATTTCAGACCAGACATAATGAGACCTGCAGTATTTTTCTGGTCAGGAATGGACTGTGCTGGTGTGAACAGAGGCTAGGAATAGCATAGGAATACATTATGATGCATTTTGAGTCTGGAAACAATCTGGATGTGGTGTGAATGGGCCCTAAATCTCGACAGATGATTTCTCTAGTTAAAGTCTGCCGTAAACATTTCCAGGCTAGAAACGCACATCAATCAGCCTATCCCACCTCAACCTAACCACTGATCACATTCTCAAACAATTCATCCCCACACAGCTACCTCCTCATGTATCATTTCCCCCTCCTCTTTCAGATTGTAAGCCCTCAGGGGCAGGGCCCTCCTTACCATCTTGTCTTGAATTGTATTGTAATGTCTTCCTTACATTGTAAAGCGCTGCGCAAACTGTTGGCGCTATATACCGTATTTTGCGGTCCATAAGACGCACCGGACCATAGGACGCAGGGAGGTCCGGCGCGCCTTATGGAGCACTCGAGACTGTAGCTGCTGTGACAGAAGCTGTGACAGAAGCTGTGACAGAAGCTGTGACAGAAGCTGTGACAGAAGCTGTGACAGAAGCTGTGACAGAAGCTGTGACAGAAGCTGTGACAGAAGCTGTGACAGAAGCTGTGACAGAAGCTGTGACAGAAGCTGTGACAGAAGCTGTGACAGAAGCTGTGACAGAAGCTGTGACAGAAGCTGCAGTTAGTGACCGCTGAGACAGGTGGCGCCACGGTCTCAGTGATGACACAGAGCAGGCGAAGAACATCTATTCTTCGTCTGCTCTATGGTTATCTCGATCGTCGCTGCTGCTCGGTTTTAATACGAGTGATCTCATTAGATCACTCGTATTAAACGAGCAGTGGCTCCTGCTACTGATCGCCGCCGCCGCTGCTCGGCTTTAATACGAGTGATCTCGTTAGATCACTCGTATTAAACGAGCAGTGGCTCCTACTACTCGCCCGGCGCCCGAAACTGCATGTCTCGGGCGTCGCTCCATAAGACGCAGGCACTTTTCCCCCCTCCTTTTGGGGGGAAAAAAGTGCGTCTTATGGAGCGAAAAATACTTTTTTTTAAGATAAGACACATCAACTCTATAGTTGCACGTTTAAGACCGCAGTGACAATACCCTTCCTATAGTGTACTATATTAAAGGGGTAGTGTCCTAGGTATTCTCATTGCCATGCCAGAAAACCATGGCACATTCATCACACAATATTCTTTGACAGAATGCAAACAGATGTTAATCTTGCATCTTGCGATGCTCAAATATAATTGTATGACAAAAATATGGTCAATAATCATGTAAATCAGCAGATACCTTCCTTGTGCCGAGACACCACTTTGTACTTGCCTGGCCCGCAGTGCTCCACTGCAGTGTATTATCCGTTGGCTCTGCATTGCATAGGAACAAGATGCGTGCCCAACACCGGTGAGGATTTATTTTAGGTTGGCTTGTGCCATCTGCACATAGAATACAACTCCCTTTTCTCTTATTGGATTTAACATGAATAGGTTACCGCGTAAACTGCGCTAAAAAAACATTCCAGCATAACTAAGGCACCTGATATTTTTACAACGCAGGTTTTATTTTACACTTGCAATGTAAAGTGTACCTGTGCTAAAAAGCACTTTTGTTACGAAAGTAAATCTCTTTACTTTTGATGGGGCACATTTATAAAGCAGCAAAGACTTAAATATTCACTGCGGATGAAAAACATATGCACTTGGAAGCTGTACCTGCCGTGATTGTTTGGTAACGTCAGATGGACTGCTTTATACTATTCCCTATGATTTCTGGAAGTGCCTATACAAACATTAACTTCCTGATAGCTGGAGCACAGACACACCTCATACAGCTTGTGTAGAAATGCCCGGGCCTGTCAACAGGTTGCCCAGGCACTGAGCTATTCACTGTGAGATGTGGGTGAGGCATGCCATCACTACTATGAAATCGGGATATACACACACAGGCAGCTAGCTTGGGGAGTGGGTAGATCAGGTTTGGAACCTATTGTCTAAGCACAGCTCTGTATCTCAAGTTTTAGACCAATACTGCTATTACCTCTGGAGAGCTCAGGAGTAAAAGGTGCCCATACACCTTACGATAATCGTATGCGAATCGACTTTTCGTATGACAATCGTAACGTGTGAATGTAGTGCCCGACCGATAGTACTGTACAATCGTACGACTTTTGACGGTCAAGCATGTTTGAAAACTTTGGTCGATCGTACGATGTTCGCATGGTTGGTGGCGTTTCCGTCCGTCAAAAGTCGTACGATTAACACTGCGCAAACGAAAATAATTGCGGTCAATTACCGCAAGTCGTCCAGGTGTTTTGTTTAACTACCGCTGATTGAACCTTGCGATAATCGGGGCAGGATGGGGCCGTCGTACGAAAATCGCACGACGGTTCGATCGGACGAAAAGTTTCGTCCGATAATCGTAAGGTGTATGGGCACCTTAAGACCTTGAACTCCAGACTAACTCTTCATTAGACTGAATGAGAGAGCACATGCTTGGAAAATTCAGACAAACAGCTGTGCAGCACCAAGAAGGCCGTGCAACCCATATGTCGCTGATTTGGGGACAGGAGAGTAAAAAGCCAGCCCTACAATACTCAAACTTTCTACCAGTGGGTGGCCCCCTTCAGCACCCCTACATTCAACAAAGGTTGATCTTTCAATCCCCTTTTGTCAAAAGAGTCGGTCCAAACATTTTAACAGTGACTGCAGCCACTCAGTTTGCTAGTCACTCTTCAGCTATTTGAACAGCGACACACCCGTCAGCTATCAGAATACAATATTTGGGCAGAGAGGAGACCAAGTCACTGCCTAAAGCCAGGTATACACAAATATTTTCTTTGTTCCACCTGCCAGCTGACCGAAGAAAATATAACAGACTCCTCCATCAATGCTTAGATGTTCACCGAGGAATCCCTAGTGTTTCTATTGTATTCTGACAGTGGCCGCTATCAGAATACCTGAAGCCGATTGCCAGCTCCTTTCACCAAGAATTTCCATACCGCTTCAATCAGCTGATTGAGGGATGACAGACAGAAGGGTGCCTGGGAATTTCGGCTGGTTCATCAGGAACTGGCCGAAATTTGATATGCGTTTACCAGACGTAACTTTTAAGGTTTCCTCTAGTTATTGTCAATGGAGCTGACTGCTAATAAAAATCTTGGAACGACGTCTGTATTCCACGATATACACATCTGCAAAACAGTTCCAACTCTCCATATTGAAAAAACACAGGCCATTCAACAATCTTTCCGTAAGAATTTAAGTGCACATAAAGAGGAACTCCAGGGTAAAAAATAAAATTAACCCTTGCAGTAGGGCGACCCCACACTACAAGGGTTAACTGATTGTTTTGGTCTAGGGGCCGTATTGAAGATATATTCACCCGATCCTCGGTCAAGCCTGGCTGCTAGACTGGTCCCCACAGTCTTCTCCCACAGACTCCTGCGGTCTAAGCCCTGCTGACGTTATCATGTCTAATACAGTCCTACAACATATTCACAGCTGTCATTCAGGCGACCCATCAGAGGTGTAGGCAACATCAGTACTGCAGCCCTGCTTTAACTACAAATACCATCCTGCCTCTGGGAGTCATGCCTGTGGCCAATGTCTATTGGGATTTGTAGTTTCACCACAGCTGGAGTGCCAAGGTTGCCTACCCCTGCTCTATTGTATTCGCCTTTCCTTCTATCCAGGGAACCACATAAAAGTTTATATATGGAGATGAGGGGTGGAGGAGCTGGGCCAGTGCTGGCAGTGCTTAGACATTCCCCATAAGAGCAGAGAGCTATGACACGTGGAGGGGAGGGACTGTTCTAGAGAACTGATTCATATCCAAGTCCCATTGCACTCCTGACCAGTAAGTCTCTTTGGAATAAGTGGGTGCAGCAGTGACAGATAGCATGGCTCAATATGAGAAAGGAAGGGGTTACTGGTACTCTACGCCTTTACTGACGCACTATCACATAACACGACGCAGGGTCCCCTTTATCGGGGGAAACAGTGATGAATATTTTACAGTAGTGACAGGACCTCTTTAGTTATAGATGTGTATAGGTTGGGAAAACATGGAGGAACCATGAGCTGCAGATCTTATTGCTGAAACCCAAGAGACCTCCAACCATAACTATAGGCCAACATGCACTGTATGGCTGACAGTCTATAGGCAGAGGCAGGCAAATTCCAGCCCACCAGCTGTGGCAAAACTACAAATCCCACAAGGCACTGCAACATTCTTACAGCCACTGGCATGAGTCCCAGATACAGAGGCCTGTGTCGTTTCCCCACAGCTGGAGGGCCAAGGTTGCCTACCCCTGATCTATTGAAAGTACAGCCACCACCTAATGAAGAACCAATGGTACTAAGATGTAAAGACACACCACACGTTACAATCTGATTCCACAACCTCCTTTACCTCTACCAACAAGTATGTAGCACAAGGATCAGTCTGATCGGATACACAATGATTGGGGGGGTTCGGCAGGTCCTCCCATTACTAAGTATTGGTCAGGCTAATGTTGATCGTGCACAGATTGTTCGGTCAGATGGTTACAAGTATGGAGACCCTATATGTGCACCCCCAGGGACCCGAACATGAGGCCGCCCCCACTCACCGCTCTGCCGGTTGTTGCCGACGCTGTTGATGATGTAATGGGAGACTTTGGAGTTCTCGCTGACGGACAGCACGTAGTCCCCGGGGATGGTGGTGGAGTCCCGCACCAGGAAGACCCCGTGCCGCTGACCCTGCAGCAGGTTCACCGCCTCCTGTCGGTTCTGCCTCCCCCAGTACCAGCTCGCTCGGTCCTCGGAGTCGAAGTTGCCGGCCATGGCCTTTCTTCTCCCCCCCTCAGTTGTCGCTCCCCGGTATGCCTTCACCCGGCTCTAGGCGCCCACCGACGCCGCCCGTCACTCGCGCAGCACACGGCCACTTCCCACCGATCCCGACCTCACCAAACCCGAAATGGCGGCACAGGAAAGATCTGACCTCACCTTCCGGAAGTGCGTCATCAGAGCGCCGCCGGTGGCGCGTGCTACGACGTGCGCCGCCTCCTGTGCGGAGGTCAGGGCGGGTGGGGAGCTCTTTGCGGGGGGGGGGAGTCCATGGGGGACACTCGCTTACGTCATGATTAGAGTTCAGTGGCTTCACAACACCTAAACGTGGGTAGTAGAACTGAATCATTTATCCCTGCCTCCTGTTATCTTTGTCGCTGTGCCCTTCTGAAACTATTGAGGACTAAGCTAGATGATGTGTTTTATAAATGTGCATTGCACTCTTGCTCGATTTGGGACACCAAAGCAGCCGGGGCAAATAGATTGAATGAAAAATAAAGCCAGGGTGAGAGCCTGGTCATGTGACCTGTCAAAGTCATGTGATCGGCCTCTCCTCTAAATAGGGCCCTTTTCACACGGTGTTCCACACAGTCAGTTTTTGATTTGTGATTAGAGGATTTTAAAACCCACTGCAGTGTACCCCTAACAAAATGTAAGCGAGTGTGTGTCCATTTATTTTTTGGCCTACTCTGGACCATTGGTCTGAACAGAGAAAGTTGTGTCCAGGTCCGCTTTTGCAGAAAGAATATAAAACCATGCATTCCATTTGCATCCAGCCATACTTTGGGATTACAAGGGTTCATCTTTCCTCCATTATAAGATGAGGGGAAAACAGAATTGGAAACATCAGATTGCACTAGGGCTGCAACCAACTAATCGATAATAAGAATAGTTGTCAACTATTCTCATTAACAATTAGTTGGTTGGATCCCCTAGCTCGCTCCTCCACACTAGGAGGAGTGCACAGCAAGCAGGGGGCGGGTGCAATAGCCAGTCTGCTATTAGCTATTGCAATTTGAAATGGCCAATAGCAAGCTGGATATTGCACTAGCCCTCTACCTTCTGTATTTACATTCAGCTGCCGTCTGTGGAATCTTGCCACTGGCAGCTGTCGTTCCCTGGCTAAAACTATTCAAGTGCCATGTGCTTACAATACAATTATAAAAAAAACAAAAATGATAAAAGTTGGAGAAAAAAAAAGACATTTTCGGTTGCGGCCTGACAAATTTTGGCACCCCAAACGCGCCTCCCACCCACAGTGTGATCGCCCGCACTGGAACGCAATGCTGTGTCAGTTCCAGTGCAGTGCGATTGCACAAAATTGTGCATGCTGTTTAATTCTGAAGTAAACTTTATGTAAACTTTGAGTAAACACTCAATTTATGGATTTTATCTTAAATTAAGGATGGTATTTTTTTTTTTTATATCATTAATCGAAAAAATAATCAGCCAACCAATCAATGATGAAAATAACCATTAGTTGCAGCCCTACATTTCACTCAGCAGCAGATCTGTCTGTGGATCCCCTGCTGAGATGGAAAGGAGTGGCCTGTATGAAAGGGGCCTAAAGGTGGCCATATACTGTGCAAACTTCAGCCAGTTCTTGATGAAGCAGCTGAAATTCGCAGTTTGTGCCGCTGTCGGCACCCTTTCAGCGGCATCCCTCGATCAGATGATTGAAGGAGCTGGTCAGAAAATCTTTGTATGAACAGATCCTTCAATCTTTGTTTGGGTATTCTGACAGTGGCAACAGCGGGGATTCTTCGATCAATGCGCTCATAGCGTTGATGGAGGAATCTGTTTTTTGTTTTTTTTATTGTAGAGCAGTGTATGGTCCCGCTCAAGGCTTCATTCACACTTGCAGTGTCAGACCTGCATTCATATCTATTTAGAGCACATTTCTAAACACATGAATGCAGTAAATGACTTTTTCTTTTTATGGCATCATTCAGACTAGCTTTGGCCTACATTTAATGAATGGGCCGTAAAATAGGTTTGCAATGCATGACAGAAAACAGGGAGTGGTATATGCTCTCTGCTATAAATACCCCCCCCCCCTTTTAGTATTATTCATCCACTAAAATTCAGTCCCTAATTTCCATGACATAGCTTACTAGCACACATAAGGGCGGCTGTCAGGGGTACCGGCACAGGTGTCCCCACACCGTATACAGGTACCCACACAGGTTGACCAAACACGTATGACCACACCGGACAAGGGAGTATGTGTTTATATAGAGTTTATTTGTATTAACAACAGGACTGCAACAAGCAGGAATCAGGCCTACAAGCAGGAATCAGGCCTACAAACAGGTAACGGGGCCCAAGTCTGCAAACAGGTAACATGACTGCAAACAGGGAACAGGGTTCAGGACTGCAAAACAGGTAACTGGAGTGCAAACAGGGAACAGGGTTCAGGACTGCAAACAGGGTTCAGGACTGCAAACAGGTAATGATAGCAGGAGACTGAGCCATCATCCTGACTGCAGGGAGGGTTTAAATACCAGGAAGCACCAGGTGATGGCTAAGTACTGGCAGCTGGAAGACACCTGCAGGTGAGCACTGAAACTGCAGGGCTGGTCTCCAGCGCCACCTGGAGGCGCTCTGGATCCTAACAGTGGCTCCATAGGACCCCGCAACGGAAAGGAGTCACTCCAAAACAGGATATCAGGGCCAGTGCATAGGGGACTAACTGATTTTGCAGGAAACTTAAAATGTTTAAAGATCAAGGAGCAGCATCCATTGAAAGGGATTTAATCACTTTCATTTTAAAAAGCTGGACATTTTTTTGACTTTCATTTCACTTTAATCTGTCTCATTGTTCCTGGATGTGATGGAGAATGTACTGAATCCATTGGATCAGCATGGCAGGAAGGGAACTTTTATTTTGAGAGAGCAGCAAAGGCAGCCCCCATATTTCCTTGAGTTATGTTTCCTTTAAACTTCAGTCACACAGCTAACCATGCACATGAGATACAAATGTGGATGATGCTTTACCTGCCAGAGGATTTGTATTTCTGTCCATTTAGGTCTGAGATTTACACAGCCCTACCACACCACACAGCTGTCAGGGTTTCTTACCCTTCCTCCTGCAGTTGGCTGCAGCATGCCTTGTTTGTAGTACGTCTGACACTGCTGTTCCTCTTTGGCGCCCTCTTATGACCAAGCCCGTAAACATCATCATTCTGCAACTACTGGCAAACTTCTCAAGTTCACTATTTAACCTTCAACATGTCCATTCAGTCTCTGCCCTTGCATGTGTTTAGAGCTACCAAGTGCTCTGCTGTTGTTCCTGTTCTTTGTGTATGACCCTGGCTCTGTCTGACTGATCTCCTGGTTCCTGACTCCAGCTTTGTTTCTGTTCATTCTGCTCTCAGTGTTCCCTGACCTGGTTCAGCTGACTACCCGCTTTGGCATCTGACCTCTGGCTTGGCAGACAACGTCCTGGACTTCCTCTATTGTTTCTTGCCATTTATGTTTATTGCTATTTTCAACAACTCCTTTTATTTTTAACCTGCACTTGAGTTTCTGTCTGGTTTCTTGGTTCTCCAACAACAACAACACTGTCTGGCAGAGCAGGGAACCTGATTTTTCTCTGCTTCAGTTAAAAGTAACACTTTAGGGCAGTGTTAGGTAAACTCTGGCCGTCCAGCTGTGGTGCAACTACAAATCACATTAGGTATTGCAAGACTCTGACAGCCACGCCTCTTAGAAGCAGATGCACGATGAGATTTGTAGTTTCACCACGAGCTTGTGTGTCAGAGTTTGCCTACCCCTGCTTTAGGGTCTTGTCCCTTCCCCAGGCTGTGACTGGACAGTAAAAGGAGAAGCAGCAGACTGACAAGACTCTAATTTGAAGAGGGCTCCTGATCTGAAGGGGTCTTCTAATGTGAAAGGGGATCCTGATGTGAAAGAGGTGGGGGGGTCTGATGTGAAAGGGGATAAAAGTGGTGGGTGGGGGGGGGGGGGTTCTTATGTGAAAGGGGATCCTGATGTGAAGGAGGGGGGCTTCTTTTGTGAAAAGGGGAACTCTGATGTGAGGGAGGTTCAGAATGTGAAAGGGGGGACTCTAATGTGGAGGGGGACCTCAAGGTAAACCTTTTTTTGCCTGGGGTTTCCCTTTAAAACTCTATATGAGACCCATATCTAGGATGAGGGGTTGCCATTGATTATGGCAGGAAGGAGGGTCCACATGTTGTTTATTACATTGTAGACTCGAGTGCCTCAAGATTTGCTCACTTTTAAAAGGTGCCATGATTGAAAAAAGGTTGGGAGAAGCTGCCCTAACCTATTGCCACATTTATCTAAAACCAGCCATACGCTGTTAGATTTTGCCCACGGGCTCAAAAAGAGAAAAAGTACAAAATGATTATCAAAGTGCATAAAACATCGGCATGGGAAACCACAATTAATATTCGCAATAAATATTCAAGTAGGCTTATAGATTGCTCTTTTTGGGAAAGCCTCAGTTGATACAGAAACGTCAGCAGGAGGACTGGGAGGAGACATGGCGGGCACCTCTTTCCATGCTGGTATCTGCAAGTGATCATTTGATTCAATACAAATTTTTACATCGTATCTGACACCAGCCATGCTTCAGGCCATCTATCCCTTGAAGTCTTCTCATTGTTGGCGTCCACATGTGCCAGCCGGTTTCCTACACGTTGTATGGTCATGTCCAGCTGTGAGGGATTTTTGGCAGGACGTGGTGTATACGATCACTGGTCTGATACTCCAATTAGACCTTAAAGTGTGCCTTTTGGATTTAGTAGGGAACCTTGCTTCCATGGTGACAGGTAAAACCTTATTGACTGTTGTCCGTTATTATACCAGAAAACGTATTGCCCTCAACGGGAAGAAACCAACACTTCAAGCTTGGAAGAACCTAATCAACTCATTGTTACACCTCTATAAGGCCATTCATGTAAACCATTCAAATTTAACAGAGTGTGGGCAGGTTGGTTGGACTTTAATATTTCTCACCTCTTTTTTGTCTTTCAGGGTTTGACCTACGTTTGAGGTAGTACCGGGGATTTTGGGTACTGCTACAATCTTTTTTACTTTTGGGATACATATTGATAGGGTTGCACAGATACCAAGTACAGTACTCGGTACAAGTACGAGTACCGATACTTTTGAGCTCCAAGACTACACTAGAGAAAAATTCATAAATTAGGAGGCGGCTGTCATGTGTAAGGAGCACACGGAGCTCCTGGGATTTGTACATCTGTTTTAATGTATGATTTTGTGTTTGTAACTATAAATAAAGGGATGCACAGATACCAGTTTTGCGAGTACGAGTACTGGTACTTGCCGAGTACTTACAAGTACGAGTACTGATACATTTTTGTTTATTGTCATGTGACAGTTTTTCTAAAACAATACAGACTAATGATTTCAGGACAGTGGTGGAGTGCCAGAGCCAGGTCCCAGCTGCAACCGCTGCAACCCTGGTAGTTCTCATGAAAATGCCAAGTATCGGCACTGGTACTCGAAAAGTATCTGTGCATCCCTACATATTGATGTTACCTATTGAAGTGTATGGTTTGAATCTGCATTTGGCCCTTGGTTATTCACCATTTGTAGTGGGGGTGGATCCTGGTCCAGGCTTTTCAGTTTGGTCGCACTTAGTTTTTGTTTGTTTTTGCATTGTTACACGCTTATTGTTTGTATGTCCCTCTTTTTTTGTTTTTTTCAAGTACTGTTGTCTTTTGTATTTTTTGCTACTATGCAAAATGAATAAAATAAAAATAAAGTGCTATTAACAAACAAAACCAAATGTTCTGCCCAAAGTTTGATGCCCAATGGTACTTTTATGAACAGTTGATTATTAATTGTAGTTTCCCATCCATATATTTTATGCACTTTGATCATCTTTTTGCACAGCTGCTGTGAGAGGAATTAGGGTTTAAGTAGGAGCACATACACTACTGATAAGATAGATATATTTTGGAGTGCTTAGCACACTGGGTAGAGCTGTGCCCCATTAATGGGTGTTGCTGTGCGAGAAACATAAAAATGGTACTTAGAGGAGCCACATCAGAAAGCAAACAACTAATGCCACAACATTTCATACAATCAATCAAACATCTGCTTTTTTTCATCATTTCTTTATTGGCTCAGTGTCAAAGTACAAGAATACATTTTTGGCTCAGTTTGTGCGTACGTACAAAGAAGGCAAAATTTGTAAAAATAGAATTTTTTTAACAAAAACACAATCCTTAATGCTTATAAGAAATTGTAACTGTCACCAAACAATTTATAATTGCATCACAAAATAGATTACAAAGTGCTGAACAGTTTAGGATGCAATTCCTAATCCTACATCTTTGGTGCAGTGCAGTACACCTAAATTGTAGGTTGTCCTGCATCCAGTCCCCCAGCCATACAAGTGGAAATGCAGTTACACTTTAAATCAAGGTTTACAATAGTACCAAGGTTAGATGTGGCCAATGAAGTTCAAATAGGGTACACAAAAAAAACTTTGTTATCCCCATGTGGGTTAAGTCCTAGGAAAGCTGTATTATCCAACTGATCTAATGCATACACGCAATAGGTTGGACTTGATGGACTTATGTCTTTATTCAACCTCAAATACTATGTAACTATGATCCTCGGTCTCTCCAACTCCCTCTGGGCTGCAAGTCAGCTCTCTGCAGCCTCTCCTCCCCAGGCTCCGGCGGTGTAAGGACTGTTGACATCATCACGTACTATGCAGGTCCATTGACCTGCATTAGGCTGGGTTCACACCTAAGCGACAGAGTTTTTGCGTATTTCTATGCACGTTTTATGCGCATAAATAAAATTGCGTGTTTTTGTGAGCAGATCATAGCTCATTAATGTAACGAATAAACACGCAAAAAACAAAAAGGTAAAACACACATTTTCAAGCATCTATGGGGCCAAAACGAGCTGTAATATGCCAAAAAAAGCTCATGTACTTGCAATGCAATTTGCTTATTGTAACAAAACGCTGAGATGTGAACAGGCCCGTAGAAATGAATGGGGTTTTTTTTTTTTTTAGCATATCTTCTGAGCGTTTTTAAGGGCAGGAAAAGCACTACAAAACGCTCAGTGTGAACCACGCCTTAGACTTGAGGATGCTGATGGACATCCCACAGCCGGAGCGGAGGGAGAGAAAGGAGAGTGCTGACCAAGAATTATGCGAGTAATACGGCTTTATTTGAGCTCCCTAGATGAAATGAACGCTTAACCCTTGCAGTGTGGGTGTATGCCCCACTGCAAGGGTACATTTTTCCTTTAGTTCTTCTCTAGAGGGAAGGTACAATCTATTTCAAGCAAGCAGATATTTATGATTATTGTAGTGTTAACTCCCAATAATAGTCACTTTTCAAAGGATCTTAAACCACACATTAAACTGGTTTACAACAATTCAACGATTAGTACATCTGCTGAAGACCAATCATAAAAACAAAACCTGTAATGAGAGAAATATAGGGACCACCACTGCTAATCTCCTTCCAAAAATTCTAGTTCTTTGGATATTATGCTAATCCTCTGGCTTCAATACTTTCTAAGTTACTGACATGGAACAAATAATCATATTAGTAAAGTTAGAGGTCCATGGCAGCCTCCACGTTTCTCTTAGGAAAGGTTTCCTATAAAGTCATTGTTGATGCAATGTAAACATTTGGAAAGATTGCTCTTCCTCATTTTTTGTAATACTTTTAAATATAAACATTTGTATGTTAACCACTAGAAGGAGCTTTCATTGGCTCAGTACAATCTCTCCCTCTGTGGAAAGAGAAAGACTGCAGTTATTTTTTTCTGCTCGAAGTCCTCATCAAAGGGCACATATATATTCAACCATTTGATTCCCGAGGTGATCCTTTATGGTTTCCACATTTCATGTTAATATGTCCTGTCGTCCTTGTGTGTTGTTTTGTCTATGTATATATGTAGTTAGTACTTTTTCTTTATTTCACCCACATTTTTTCAATATGGTATTTTATCTATCTAAGTTTCTTACTGCTTTATCCATTTTCCCATAAAGATCTCGATTTAAATGCTGTATGGGATTATATTATTTCCCCACTCTGAGGTTATGGTGCTGTGCCTGTGTAATGCTAATAGCTGTACGCTTGCTCTTTCCACACTCTGCCGATATTCCGGCTGGCGCATGCGTACTAGAATCGTGGAGAATTGTATCTCCCCATCACCCTGGTTACGAATGACGTCTATCATATGCGTCTAACCAGGACAGAAGGCGATGCTGTGTATATCACAGAAGGACACCGGATCGCAACTCTGCCTCACACTATTTACATCCTTAGCAGATCTGTGAGTAACATGGATAGTATATATGTGTTTTTTAAACATGTTTATGTATTTTAAAAATGGCGTTTTTCCCGCCATTCTGACATCACTGGGGGGGTGTCTATTGATAATTGGTTCACATCATGGGGTATATATGTGGTGTGTGGACACCATCACATTGTCACATCTTTTGCCCTGAGGAAGGGACCCTGCGTGGCCCCGAAACGTTGGCTGTTTGACTATTGTGACACGTATGTCCAATAAAAAGGACTTATCTATTTGAAATCAATCTGAGTGCTGGTAACCTATTCTTTCTACTTTGTGCATTACACGGTGCCATCCGTGGGAGTTACTGCAAGCACCTTATCTCTACTGGCTGGGACTGCTGAAAGGTGTGCGGAGAGCACCCTCACCAATTACAACTCATCAAATAATCTTCACATAACCGGAGCAGAACAGGGAGCTCAGAGACCTGCGACACTGCCTTAAGGAGAACCTGTCACCAACTTAGAAAATGGCAGATGAAAGCACAGACAAATTAAGTATTTAAAATGCTTATTTACAGAGTTTTTTTTCTTTCTATAAAATTATTTTTATTGTTATACTTTTGACCTTGCTAGAAAATTTGAATACTTCAGGACTTCAAGTCAATTTCCTAGCAGAGTCCCCTTTCTACTTAGAGATAAGCTCTTCTTCTATGAGTGTCGAACTGCCTGTGCTGGCCCAGCAATCTCCACTTTCCCCTCACCACTCTACATAGCTTTTTATGTAGCAGCCAGATGAGGGGGGACACTACAGACTGTTGTTTGAGTGACAGCTCAGAGTCTGCTGGGGCTGCAGACATCACTCCCAATATGGCAGCACCTAATAGCAATCTCAGGGCTTTTGGATGTCTACACAAGGGAAATAAAATGTCTAAATCATGATAAATGCCCATACAATCAGTCTACACACGCACACAGTCAATACAGTCTAGGGTTAAAAAAACACAAATCGTACAAACAGCGCTCTTGAAGTGATCTTGGGGAGGTGGATAATGTGACCCTAACTAGCATGCAGCCCTGAGACCCAGGAGGAGTGCCTGTGGATATGAATACCAGAACGAGAACCAAAAAACAAAAGGGCGCAAAACTAGGTCAGCTGGCTGACCGGATCGGACGTAGCAGGGAAGGTGACAAGGGAAACAATGTGTATATATATATATGAAAAACCACTTACTTGTGTGGGTCTGGGAACCAGGAGCAAACCGGCCTGTGAGGAGGATCAGGGTGTCCAAATTGTATGTGAATGCCGGTACACCAGCCATAAACAAATGCGCATATTCAATACGCCTAGGTGTGAACCCAGCCTTAAGGTAATGGATTATCTCACACACACTTCGGCCTGCAGCCTCCCAGTGTTCTCTGTGCTGCTGTTGTGGTGGTAAAGAAGCCACTCCCGGCCATCACTAGAGTGTGATGTAATGAGCTGATCAGCCACAACGTCCCTTCTATGGGTGGCCTGGCCTGGGGCAGCTTTCTATCCATCAATATGGCAGTAAATAACAACATTGGAAGGCTGCGGGGTCCTCCATGTCAGGATTTACAGACTTAAGAGACAAGGGAGAATAGAAGAACTCAAAGTGCAGTTATACTTTAATAAGGCAAAGAACACACGATATGTCATCAACATTGTCATCTTGTTCTGAGAGTTGTAAACCACAGATACTAAAATGTGATTGGTTAGCATGTAATCCTGTACTGTACTGCTCTTTGCATTATAGAATTTCTGGTTTCAAATCTCCTATCCCCTAGTGTCCATCACAGAGCCCCTTGTAAACAATTGGACCTTTGTCCTTTGTTGTTTCAAAAGCTTAGTGGACTATAGTCTGTCTTTTCAGACCTGATGGTATTCAAAGAGCAACAATCTACAGTTACAGTGACATATCAGATAGCACCCTTGGACTGGGCTGAAGCTGAACTCCAAAATCAGAGATACTGGTTAAAAAAAACCCAAAACAAAGCCCTGCAATGCCTGCTCACTAGATGACTGCTTCTAATTGAAAATCCATACAGTCAGTATAAGCCAACACACAGGGAGGGAGGGTGGAAATATCTTCTGACTCATTCAGCTTTGTTTGTTTTGAAATTGCAGGGAATCAAATTACAAATTGTTCAGGGTATTCACAGCATAGTAGTAGATAACATTCATAGAACCAAGCAAGAGTACATTTAAACACATCACCTGCTGCAACCCTCCGTGACTTTTACACCACCCATTTCCACATAGTAACTGGTCTGTGTGTAAAGCAGGTAGTTCAGATTTTTTGTGTGTGTGTATATATATATATAAATAAAAAATCAGGAAGTTTACAGATAAGATAGAAATCCTTGTCTGCTTCTGTACATACAAACATGTGCCCTCCACTAGCTATAAGACAGAAAACATATTTGGCACTTGAACAGTGGAGGACAAGTACAAAAAGGAACTTTCTAACACATAAATCCAGTGTCATGGCAATGCAGTCCATATAATAAAATACATATACCTTTTATCAAGATCATAACAGTGTCCTGAATACTGTACCATTATCATCAGATATCTGATGGAATACTCATTCAATATCTTCAAGCTTTGAAACCCCAGTATGAGGTTAAGGCACAAGGTTTCTGCATGTCACAGACTGCATAGGTAGGTGCTGATCCATCTGCTTTATGTTACACCCCAGACTTCAACTTCCACTTTCAAGGTGCGAGGTTTCCACATCGAAATCGGAGTTGTACAAGTCACAGGCCTCATACATATCAGGAACATCCACATTTCCATTCATTTCTCGCAGCTGCTGGTAGGAATAGGTCCAATCTGTACGTCTTTCTCTGCATGTCCATACTTGCTTGATATTAAATGCAGCACTGATCACGAGGAGCACAGCAAGAGTGCAGCTTACTATTGCCCATGTTTGTCTGCAAAGAAGAGGGTAGGTTAAACATTATACCACTATATAAGTATCAGGGATACTAATTCTTTTAATTACCGACATGTACCAATTCGACTTTTATGTGTCCCTAATTGGATCAAAGAAGATCTCCAGGAACCAAAATAAAGTTATACTTGCCCAACGCTCAGTCGGCTGTGACACCGCTTCCTCCAGCCTGTCTCTTCCTCCGCTACAGCATTGAAATGCTCCTCAGCGTCTCACATCTACACACAGTTTATAGAACGTGATGATTTATGGCATCTTATACTGCTGCAGCGGAGGGGGAGAGAGGCTGGAAGGACCGGTCTAAAAACAAGCCGGTTCCATGGTTCAGGTGTGTATATACCGTATATACTCGAGTATAAGCCGAGATTTTCAGCCCATTTTTTTGGGTGAAAAGTGCCCCCCTCGGCTTATACTCGAGTCAGATTTCTTTTTTTTTTTAACCTAGACAAAAACAAGCAGCTAAGAAAAGTTTTGCCCAGAGTTCTTCTATAGGCCTCATTCATACGACTAACAGCCGGCCCGTAAAGAACGGCCGTATTGTGCTGGAATTTTTTCTCCACCAACTTTAGGTGGTGGCCTCTAGTCTTGTTTGTTGCCAATGTAGGTAAACTGGCCATGCACTGGTAGATTTTCATACTAACATTCAGACGAAAAATCTTGTCAGAACATTTGATAATGCCATCTGGGAATGTTGTTAGAAATTTTGTTTGGTTTTTGGAAATGAACAGTTTCCTGAACAAAAACCACATTCACTGTAAGAAATTCATCTGACATCTAAAACAACTGTTAATTTGATCCAATTAACTAGAAGAAAAATTGAAGAAAAGTTCAGAATTTTTTTTTTTTCTAATGAAATTCTACTGGTGTGTGGTCAGCTACATACACGGACTAATGAAAATCAGAATCTGTGTGACCTACATATGTCAGTAACTAATGCTAGCCATACCCGGATCGAATATCCCACAAACAGCCCTTGATGCCTTCATCCACTCAGCAATGCTGCGACAGGAGAGTGTCCACGCGCAGGGATTAGAATGAGGAAGTGCGCTTTATCTTTGCTGCGTGATGCCGGGGGTCATCCAACAGCTACAAGGTTATGACAGGACGGGGCACAGATAGCTATGGGAGTTTTTTGGCCAGGCTACTGGAGGGGAGGGATGCGATGATGGCCTACAGGTATTGCATTTGCATTGTTACGCATTTTTAAAAGCTGCGCAATTGTTATTACTACCTGGGGCCATTGACTGCATTGCCTATTTTCTTTAAATGTGAACTTAGCCTTTAAACTTAGATTTAGGAAACTGAGCTTAACTGCTGTCCGGTTCCCATTTGCATGCCAGGGTTAGTCTTAGGGGAGGGCTACCCTCTCAACTAAATCCCTATAGTTACAAATATCCTTGTCTGCTAAATCTCAGCTTGCACAAAATGAAGTCATTGTGTTTTTTACGTCAAGTATTGTCCTGTCTCAACTCACTATAGCTTTGTTTATATGTCTCCATATAGAATCATCCACCCTGAAGTAGTATTAAAGGCTTGGTGTTTTTTTTTTTTGCCTTAATGCATTCTCTGCACTAAGGCAAAAAACACCCAGTACTTTTCTAATACCCCCCGTCTCCCCGCACACTTACCTGTGGTCGCTTGTAATCTCTGCTTCGACCGGGAAGATACTTCCTGGTTGTGGGGGAGGGTACTGAGGGCAGAGGGGCCATAGGCTCATGGTGACTGTAAAAGTGGGGGCGTGGCCGGCTGCACGCTATAGACTCACACAGCAAGGTGCGGGCACGGCTGTGAGCGTGCGCGCATGGGTGCCTCCACAGCAGCCGATTAGCTGATGGAGGCACCCTTGCAGAAAATCTGGCTGCACTAAACTTTTCATAAAAGTCAACCACTTGAATAGCATTCAGTAGCAAATCTACACTATTTCCTGAATAGCATTAACAGTTTAGCGGTGATCTCTTCTTGTTTCATGCACTGGCTCTCGAGGGAAAGCCAGTCAGTAGTTTATAAACCGCAATATTACATATTACAGTCCTTGCGCACTGTATCGTCTGGTACGGCCAGTTCCCTTTTTCTGTTCCCTTTTGTCCTAGATCGGCCTGTACAGTCCTGGCCACATGTACGTAAATGAAGCTGACTTTTGTGAGAGCCTGCCTGTATGCATGTGCAAACACTAAGCTGACCCTTTCTTTCACCCTTATGTGAAAGCATGTGTCCGTGACCTAGAAAGAGAGGAACTTTTGTAAAAATAGAGAAAAAAGAAACTTACTCAGTGAAATATATTATTTTGGAATCAGAAGGCACTGCTTTCCACCAAGACGCATACATCAGCGATTCCACACAATAACCAACTGAAATAAAATAACATTAATTCAAATGAAGCACATAAACACACTGGAGTCTTTATTGCAGTCAAACCAGACAGAATACATCTGAAGTTTTTTTTTTATAAACAAATAAAAGCGAACCTTTCATAAGTAGCTCTGTCACTACAGGTGCACGAGTAACATTGCAGCTCCCGGTAACATGGTCACAGTAACACTGCTTTTCACAAAGGCAAACCTTCTGGCACTGTAAACCATAAAAACCCAATGGACACACTGCAAAAAAATAAGACATTTATATTGTTAGGCAATATAATTATAAATAGTATATCAGACACACAGATATTGCTGAACTCACTACTCGTGTATACAGTGCACTTTTACATCACAATAACAGTGCAAAAGGGTCTATTTATAAATATTTTCACCTAACACTCAAACATTTTTCTAATTGGATTTCATCTTACAATGGCCGAATCCTGGGTAAACATAATACAGTAATGCATTATTTATGCATTATTATATTAAAATATAAATATTGTTAAACCCTTTCTTCCTTCACAGATTTGAGCCCATTGATTTGAATCTGGACACATACAGTTCCCATTAATGTGGTCACATGTCCCATTGTTCTGGCACTGACACTTGCTGGCACAACCATCTCCGTAGTAACCCTGAATACATGCTGGACAGAAGAACGTGGAATATTAACAGTGATATTAACAGTGAAAGAACATTCATTCCTTCCACATAGTAAATGTCAAATGATGACATCACTTGCTTATCTGGATGTCCAGTACACTTTATTGATGCCCTCCGCCATTAATACTGCTCCCACGTTCTCAAGCTTAATACATTTTTACCCAAACGGGTGTGAATTGATTATGATCACTTAACTCATCAGCCTACAGACAAATAGCTACACACTCAACGGCTAGAAAAATAGAACCTTTTGATGTGCTGAGTTTGTTTTCCCCTTGGTCAGACATTGTCAGCATTCCTCCATGTTCTCTCCTTTGTTGTCCTTAAGGGACTTTGTACACTGGGGTTTGTTTTTGCTTCTGACATGAACCAGTTCCCAAGATTTGGGAAAGCAATGTTTGCATATTGATAAGGAACCTTACAAATCAGTGTTTACCGATTTATAATGCTACATTTACTTTGCTGCCTTACTTTAGTTATACGCAGCATCTTCTATTTTGATATAACTGAACTTTTTTTTTTCCTTAAAAGACCGATTTTATAAATGAAAAAGATTTATGGTGCGTGCACTTTAGCAGTTCTTTTTTTAGGGTAAACATTGTTTAGGAACATACAGGCTCAGTTTCTCCACCTTTAAAAGCTCTTGGGAAGATGCTGTGACCCAAGGGTACCTATACCTACTGCTGGTGCCAGTCTTATTACTAAAGTGACACTAAACTCAGGAGTTAAAGGAGAACTATGGGGTCAGTGTTTTTCCCCATAGTTCTCCTTGGGGTAACGGGCGGACACAAACTAGCGTCGCGGTATACTGAGACGCCGCACCTGGAACGGATCCCGACTTAGATGACGGGATCCGCCCAGCTGCGTGAGTGACAGCTGGCTCTGCCTATCTAGAGGCAGAGCCAGCTGTACCCGCCCCCTCCCCCGTCCGTTTCTCCACTCAGCACTGGAGGATCGGAGAGGGGAGGGGGAAATCCCTGCAGGGAGATGATCAGGGAAGTGAGCCAATTGGTGCATGTTTCTGCTCACTTCCCGATTGATAGAGCCAACCTGTGACAGCTTCTTTGTCACAGGTTGGCTCTAACTATGAGGATGAGTGGAAATCACTCACCTCCTAGTTCTCCTTTTTAACTATGGAAAACCATACAAAAAGAAAGGTTTTCCAGCCCCTTACCAACCAGTCTGCAAAAAAACGAATTATAGTGCCCAACTATTTGCGTTAAAAACAGAGGTTTTAGTTGCACAACGTTTTTAAAATATGTGGAAGCCACACTGGCTCGTCAGGGCTATTTCTTTGTAGTGTGGTCTGAACTTTAATCTATTGGAGCATATATAGCATTGGATAAAGTGAGTGCTGGTAACCAAGATTTTAATCCTGAGTTTAGTGTCACTTTAATTTTCTTTTAAATTTACCTCATTCACTTAGATTAGTGAACATTCACTTTGAAAGTGAACATGTCTACTTGTACATTTTGCTAAAAGTTAAAAAGGTACCTAAATACATTTTTAGGATTTAACTCCTGAGTTTAGTGTCACTTTGTAACATAGAACCATCGTAGGTAAGGTTGAATAAAGACAAGGGTCCATCCAGTTTAACCTGTGTGTGTATGAGTGTATGTTATTGTGTGTCTATATTTGTATGGCTCTAACACTGCCCATATTTTCATAGATGAAGTGAGGTGTCGGGTCCCGGTCCGGGCAGGTCAGGGTCCGGTCCGGGTGGCTCGTCAGCCTTGTCGGGTGCCGTCCCGCGGGAGTTGCCGTGTCCCAATCCAGGCCACTGTGCGGCGACATGCACAGAGGGGGCGTTCCGGCAGCGCTGCTAGGCCGCGCAGGCGCAGTCACGGGTGCCCTGTGACCCGGCGGGGACCGCCCCGCACGGTGTGACGCTAGGTTACTGCGCATGCGCGGATTACGTCATCACGTCGGCGCATGCGCGGTACGATGTGTCAGCCTATTTAAAGCGCCATAGGACTGGGATTCATTGCTGAGCTAGTCAGCACCAGTCATCTGTGATCTGCTCCTGTGTACTCCTGATTACCCAAATACCTGGCTTCCTTGTTGACGTTCCCCTTGGATTATCCATCTGTACTGCGCTGCCCGCCTGATACCGACCCGGCTTATCCCTTGACCATTCTCTGGATCCTGTCTGGTACTTCGCTGCCCGCCCAATATTGACCCGGCTTGTCTCCACTACCTCTGCACGGCTGCCTACTCTGCTCCACTATCATCTGCTGCAGACAACTGAAACCCGTGATCCGGCACACGTGCACCCCCTGCCTGAGCACACTGTCTCCACCCCAGTGGTCATCAGACGGGGTTGCAAGGGAGGTCCTCCTCATCATATCGGGCCCACACCTCGTACCCAACATGAGGTAAGAAACTCATTTTTTTGAGTTTCTTGAATTTATCAACGATATCTGCGGATACCACCGCCTGTGGAAGGGAGTTCCACAATTTTACAACTCTCACAGTACAGTAAAAAACCCTTACGAATTCTAAGATTGAACCCCCTTTCCTCCAACCTCCTGTTGTGTCCCCGTGTTCTCAATACAGTTTTCAGATTAAACAGTTTGTTCTAAATATTGTAGTGTCTATTGATGATTTTGAAGACTGCAATTAAGGTGAATAAGTTTACATTTTGAAGGTGGTCTTCATAACTCAGACCTTCTATCCCTTTAATTAATTTTGTAGCCCTTTAACTACGTAAATGATGTAAGCTTGAAAATTACCATTACTACAGTTACTGCCATTCCAGCCAGCGTCACATTTACAACCACCTGCAGAAAAATAAAGTAGAACAGTTTAGGAATTGAACATTAGAGTAAACAGGCTAAATGATGAGCAATATACTGAACCAAGATGTAATATATTTCCCTTAGACTAAATGTTTCACTTGGCCCACATCCTCCCCCTTTTCTGAACCTCCTATTTGATAAATAAGACAACCAAACAAGGGAACAACAGAGATGCCGATGAAGCAGAAGCGGGCTGGGCCTAATGTGACTTATGGGTAAAGTCTAGATTTGCACATTAAGGGAGCTGCACATATTTCTAAATCCCCTAACAATTATAAAACATGGTACAGCAATACACAATAACACACTGTATGGGTATATGTGCATTTTGGTGCCATTTGAACAGTTCTATACAATCTAAACAAAACTGGGGGCTTCAGCTGCCACTGTGAGGTGTGAAGCTTCTGGTGTCTGTGCCTTTAAGGAGGGATGGGCTACCTCCAGGCATACCAGCACTCACTTTATCCAATGCTATATATGCTCCAATAGATTAAAGTTCAGACCACACTACAAAGAAATAGCCCTGACGAGCCAGTGTGGCTTCCACATATTTTAAAAACGTTGTGCAACTAAAACCTCTGTTTTTAACGCAAATAGTTGGACACTATAATTCGTTTTTTTGCAGACTGGTTGGTAAGGGGGCTGGAAAACCTTTTTTGTATGGTTTTCCATAGTTAAAAAGGAGAACTAGGAGGTGAGTGATTTCCACTCATCCTCATAGTTAGAGCCAACCTGTGAGACAAAGAAGTTGTCACAGGTTGGCTCTATCAATCGGGAAGTGAGCAGAAACATGCACCGATTGGCTCACTTCCCTGATCATCTCCCTGCAGGGATTTCCCCCTCCCCTCTCCGATCCTCCAGTGCTGAGTGGAGAACCGAACAGGGGAGGGGGGCGGGTACAGCTGGCTCTGCCTCTAGATAGGCAGAGCCAGCTGTCACTCACGCAGCATTGTCGGGATCCATCCTGCCTGCGGCGCTCTCAGTATATTGCGGGCAATAAACCGCGATATACTGAGCTTTGGGTCACGGGAGGAGGATAGTATATGTCCTCCCGTGACCCTAAAGAGAACTATGGGGAAAAACACTTACCCCATAGTTCTCTTTTAAAGCCTCATCTCCCCAGAAAGAACCAAGGCTCCTAAAGTCCTCTATTAGTGGCAGAGCTGCTCTCAAGGAGCCCCCAAAGAGATAATCAAAGAATGGATGAAGGGACTGCAAGCTTAACATAACTGCTTGCACACAGCAGATCCCACTCTATTTTATGAAAATAAGTTAAAAAGCCTTTAGAAATGTACTGTGAATTAAATTCTATGGCCTCGTCAGTTATTAGGGTGGGTATCCTTAAAAGGTTTCTCTTCAAATGTAAATGAATACATCATTAAAAATGGGTACGGAATGAGAGACACCAACATAAATAAATACATACTCTGGGTGCACATCCCATGACCACTACAGTTTGAAGGACCACAAAGGAGGACATCACACGAACTTCCCGTCCAGTAGCCGGTACAATGACACGCTCCTGCAACACACTGTCCGTGGCCTCCACAGTCAGGGGGATCACAGTATGGTTCATGGACACAGACAATAGTAGACACACTCCGTTGACAGCGCCACATTGAGTCATTCAGGCTAAAAAGACAAGAATTAATATTGTGACAGTCTGCAAATAAGTTAACCGTGAACAATGGTGTGTAGCAGCAAAAGGATCCACATACAGAAGATCATCCACTGCATTGTGTACTGACGTTTAGCATTTAACTTTCATTGTAAAGATTATCTAAATTGCTGAAGGATTAAGAGCAACTGCTAGGGGGCTGCAATGCAATTTGTGCTCGGTCTGTGCAGTGAAAACAGACTAAGCAATTTTGCTACAGGAGAGGAGCCTGTGCAACTGTGCAAGACTGAATGTAAGGCTGGAGATCAACTTTAAACCAGCTGTGGAAAAAAAAAGCAATACTATTTAAAACAACTTGCCCCAGACCATTCATCCAATACATAGCCCTTGGAGAGCTTCATAGTCTCTGAAGATGTTAATGGGTATAGTATAAAAGCTATGGAGATATTACATGGCATAACTGATAGCCAAGCACTCTTCTGTAAATGTTCAGCCCAACATCCACTCCATGTTATGCATTAACCCTACATAGCAATTTCGCTACAAATAGAAATATATCCCTTATTGTGGTTAGAGAAGACTGAAATGTCAGTACATACCAGTGGTCAGAAGGATAACTGGCCAGAGTCCCATTAAGTACCAGAGTGGCTGATCCTCCTCCATCAAGGTTTATGGCATTGTAAACACCTTGAGCTTTCAGGAAATTGGCCATCTCCCACAAGCTTAGGCTGAAGATTCAAAAGACAACATGTTCAGTTTTTTCGTTTTCTCCTACAAAACATATTCACACTTATACAGTGAGCTGGAGATATTTCATGACATAACTGATAGCCAAGCACTGGTGGTGTCACAAGGAGCAATGATCCTCCATACTTTTTTAGTAATGAAGATATTCGTTTTTGGAAAAGATCATGTTAAACTGCAATATTGTGATTAAACGCTACTCATCTACTCTAATCAAGCCCTTGTATTTTTGCTGTCTGTGCCCCATTGTACCAGTCCTGCTGAATACCAACCAGAAGGTATCTGTCAGAGTCTTGAAGTATCTCTAGCAATAGCTAGTCCATGTAGAATAATCTCTGACCTCCATGTGTAAGCAAAGCTGAGGTTACAGACCTGCCCATCCCATCCTTTTTCTTAGTTACCTAGATTGCACGACATGGTGTAATTGAAGGGAAAGAAATACTTTGTTGCCAAACGGAATGCACCTGACATATACACTGAGTGGCCAGATTATTATGACCACCTGACGTTTGTAGGCAAATTAGCTATAATTTCACGCTGAAGTTGCTAGAGGGCCAGACCATTATAAATAGGGAAACAGGTTATTTACCACGACAGTAGAAGTGATTTGTTTCTGAAGATATGGGGAAACAACGCGATTTAACAGCCTTTGAACGTGGAATGATTGTTGGCGCTCGGAGCCATGGAGCGAGTATCAGCAAAACAGCAGAATTCGTTAAATGTTCAAGAGCAGCTGTTGTTAAAGTGTTTAAAGACTGGACTGTCAGCCGAAAATCTGGGTCTGAACGTGCGAATTGTGGCCGTCATCAGACTTTTCTGGTATCCACTCAAAGACAATATGTTTGTATAGAACAATACAATAATGTATTAAATAAACAACAGTTTAAAAGTAATAAAACAACATATAGTTTGGAACTGACCAAAGCGACATCAATACAGGTTATGCCTCTATATATCCCCATCTGATATCACTCCATGGTATTTATATTTCCCATCTTGTTCCGTATATCTCACAGGATAATCCAGACCGAGTTCCATAGATAGATTAGAGTAGGAAATCAAGATGGGGTTATGCCAACGCGTTTCACAGATGTATGTTCCACTTCCTCTGGATTTCTAGTGAGGCATTCAGTATAGTATAGTAGTCACCATAGAAACGCGTTCAAAGATATGCCTGTTAAAAGTATCATGGGCGAGTGTAGGGATAACTTTAAGGAAGCCCCATTAAATCAGGTAAAATAGATACAGATGATTCTAGCACTGATGTCCACCAATTCCTGTACTCTACTCCTCCATATTGTCAGAATTGTAGATAGCTGACCCCACATGAGAGCTAATAAGGGTATCCAGCCTCTCACAGCCTCTGGCTATCCTGTTTAATTAGGGCCCCTTAATTAGAGCCTTGGTTCTCAACTGGTGGGTCGCCACATGCCTTCCACTTTTCTAGGTGAGAGACTCTTCAGCCCCCCTATCGCAGCACCATCAATTCCTCGCGCCAAACAGCCATTCACATTCTGGCTCCTGGCACCTCTACAGGGAACGCAAGGGAGCTGTACAAGCAATGCACATATGGATGGAGCTCCGTCACAGCACAGCAGCCTACACTGGACCCCAAGCTGAGGATCCATTCCAGTTCTCGTAAGGTAGGAAGACTGGGTGCATCTTAAAAAACAAAACAAAAAAAAAAAAGAGTATGTGTGTGTGTGAGATTGTGTCTGTGGTTGTGTGTGTCTGTCAGTGTTTTTGAGAGTCCGTTCAAACTAGTACAGTGCGTGTAACACTGTGCCATGCAATCGCACCTACTGCACGTTCTGGTGTGGAAGGTATGTTGGGTTACCATTAATTTGAATGACACCCCAAATGCACCTCCCGCCCACAGTCCGATTGCCTGCACCCGAATGCTTGGTACTGCAATGCCATGCATTCCACTGCAAGGCAACTTGGGTCGCGACTTAAAGTGACATTAAAGTCCAAAAAACATTTCCCTCCCCCCAATGTTAATTAAAGCACTTACCTTAAATGATGTCTCTTAATCCGATCTTCTTCTTTCCTGTCATTTTCATCTGTCCCTCCAGCGCTGACTCCTGTCCTTGCTGGCACTACCTGTCCCACGGTGTCTGCATGCGGGTGCACGCTGTCCATAGACTTGCCTTGTATCTCTCCTCATCTCCCGGCCGAAAATGTGAACTGCGCATGCTCGCGCCCCAAGATGCTTTGCGGCCGCTCGAGCATTTTCAAATTTTCGGACGGGAGCGCGCGAGGAAGACACAGGTAAGTATTGACCTCTTTTAAAGCGTTTTTTAAAACTTTTTGCATATATCTACTGCTTGCCAGCAGTAGATATATGCAAAAAAAAAACCAAAAAAACCGGAGACTTTAATTATACTCTAATGACCAAAGACAAATGTGGGTCCTGAGGTTACACTGATTGAGAACCACTGCTCTAGAGGATCCCTATTATGTTATCTATACATTGGTGGAATAGTGTAACTAGTGGGAGAGAGCCCACCTCCTCCTCACATTTTAATCATGGCTTTGATGAGTCTTTGAGCGGGTACCTAAAAAGTCCAATGTGCTATACTTGACCTATAACCACAGTATCACAGCAAGCTACATTAGGTGGACATTACTGGTAGGATCAACAGATATTTGTGGGACTCTGCACAGCAACTAAGAGAAAACTGTGAGTGCAGATGTACATATAACCAAGTGCTGCAGCATACGATTTTAATGGGAGGCCATCGTTCTACTTTAAGAATGTAGGATTTTCACACAAGTGTCATCTAATTTATTTCAAATAGTTTCGTTTTTTTCAATTTAAAGCAGATTTAAAATAATAATAATTCTTATGAACAGCTACTTAATATGAGAATCCTACATGCAAATGTGTAGTTAACTTGTAGAGGGACTTACCCTCTCCCCGCAGTCTGTCCATCTGCATGAAACAGAATAAGACGTCCCTTTGTATCGTGTCCCACTGCTGTCCTAGCCGACATCGTATCAATAAACTCATCAAAATTACCTGGTGAACAAATGGCAGGTAAATTGTATTGAAAAGAAGAAGAAAGTGCACTTAAACACAGTATACAATACTTTAACATCTTAATACAAGATATGTGTATACTTGACGTCCTATGTAATCAGCCCTGAAACACTAAGCCATTGAGATACCATCTGTGTGTGGGCCTGAATGCCGTTTGACCCAAGCCCATTGTCAGGCTGTATATGCTAATAACTTCTGTCTGCTGAACAGTACATTATTGAAGAAATCTGTCTGAACAGCTCTGGGAAGAGAGAGCCATATCTCAGGATGACTAGATCACCCTTATTATTTTTGGACATATATAGTGCATGGCCACTCCTGCAAAAAGAAATATATAAAAGTGAAATGTACGCAAATTATTTTTTTCATCTGTAGCAATCCTTAAATTCTAATCAATGTGCTTTGTTTTTTTACATTATTGCTCTGCAGAAAGCTTTCGGAATATATCAGGCATAAAAGCTCTGTCCAGATGTGGGTAATGGTTCCCATGGACTGTAGCGGTGGCAATGCAATTAAAAGATGATTCCGACACCTCCAATGCACCCAAACGTCAAAGTGTGCACTGGAGGTAGAACAGACTCATCCTGCGATGTCAGTACATCATCAAGCAGAAACATTTTTGTTGTCTCCTGGCGCTAATGGTTGCCGTTAAACACGCCACCCCCTGTTAAGTGGCTCAGAATCTTCACGCAATCTTGAGGGGCTGCTCATCCGAAGGCTCTGGGGCTCCCATCACGTACATAAAAAAACCAAAGAGAACAAAGCGCCACCTCCGTGTGTAAAATCTTTTATTAAATGAATTAAAAGGGGGTATATGTACTCACAAAAGTTTTCGTCATACCTGTCAAAAGGCCAATGGCCACACTGTCGGTTAACCCAGGATAATTCCACCCCGACTACATAACGCGGCTGCCTCCGGTCATATCACCATCCACTGGCCGCACTCAGCTTAATTGATGCGTTTCAAGGGCACGCCCCCTTACAAGATTCTGAGGAAGGGGGCGTGCCCCTGAAATGCGTCTTTCTAGCTGACTGTGGCTAGTGATGTGACCGGAGGCAGCCGTGTTATGTAGTCGGGATGGAATTATGCTGGGTTAACCGACAATGTGGCCGCTGGCCTTTTGACAAGCGTGATGAAAACGTTTGTTTGTGAGTACATATACCCCCTTCTTTATTCATTTAATAAAAAGATTTAACACAGGAGGTGGCGCTCTGTTCTCGTTGTTTTTCAGTACCTCATCAGCCTTCCCTTTGTGGATTGACAGCACATCACCTACCTAAAAGTGCATTTATCCTTTAAAACTGAACTCCAGGCACAAAAAAATATATTCCTCCGTAGCCACAAAGGAGGTAAATTCACTTTGTGTGCACCAAATTCATTTGCAAACTGGATTTTAAACTTGTAAAAGTAACAGTGACATAATCGCAGTACTGTACTGTGCAGAGAGCAGAGCTGTGGGAGGGACCCAGCAGTCTCCACCCACTACAGGCTGCTTGCAGAAACTACAGGAGGGGGCTGATACAAGACCAGTCACCCTGCACAAGAGCCGAGAGCAGTATATTACAGGAAGTTCCTGAGCAGAGGAAAGTTTTACACTTGATTCCTGCACAGATCTGGAAGAAATACACAAAAAAAAACTCACCAAGATTGAAGTAAGAATACACGACTCCTGGATTTAGACAATATTTGTTCCTGGAGTTCAACTTTAGAGGTAACATGACGGATATTTCAAAATAAATACTTTTTACAATGGGAATTTTATGAAAATAATTCCCTCTAGTATAGAATTTGCCCCAAACTGTGCCAATTGGATGAGGAAGACGGGAGGTGACAAAGTAGCAAACCTGTAGTTTGAGTCTCGTCGCATTCTACTTTCTTGCTCTGGCCAATATACACCTCGCCGTTTCGCAACAACCACACAACTCCACTCACAAGCTGTACAAAGGGATTTTCTGTGTCCAAGACCTCCTCCTCTGACAAGTAGCTGGAATACACAGAAAGATATGTGAAACCTTCATTTATCAGCCAGACGACAAATGTTCTAACAAATGTAATATGATAAAGAGAAAAACTACGTAAAACCCCAGACATGGAGATGGGTCAGTGATCGTTCAGACATTTATACCTTTAAAGGAAACCTTGTAGTACACCACAGCGCTCAGCATGAGAAATTCTTCAATGTCAACCATTGACGGGGAAGGCTACCGTCCTCAAGGCCACAGCGCCTTCTCCTAGTGCATTAACGTTTATTAAATGGAGTATAAAAAAAGTAATAAAAAAAAGACTACTCACATGGGGGTATAGCAAAATAAGCAATAGGAATCAAAACGGGTCCAAGAGAACACCAACTGACTGACGCGTTTCGGGGGAGCTTCCCCCTTCCTCAGAGCTAGTATGCTCCCCCAGAAACGCGTCAGCTAGTTGGACTTCTCTTGGACCCGTTTTGATTCCTATTGCTTATTTCGCTATACCCCCATGTGAGTAGTCTTTTAATAAACGTTAATGCACTTGGAGAAGGCGCTGTTTGTTTTATTTTGTTTTATATTTAAAAAAAAAAAAAATATCTTTTTATTCATTTCGCATTAATCAGACATACAAACTAGACACCAACA
>NW_017306316.1:865155-869332 GCF_000935625.1 Nanorana parkeri
TATACACTATAAAAACATATCTGTTCTCCAGTAACTCCCATCACATGAATATCTTATATCTTATTGCTTGTCATTTTGTTTTACATTTAAAGGAAACCTGTACTAAGACCATTATGTAGGCTGCCATCTTCTTTGGAAAATGCTACCTGCCCGTCTGATATGCTGATCCAACAGTCTCGGTACTTTCCCCAGTGACTCATTTGGCACAAGCATGTGAATCCAGAGCTGGCTTAAGGCCTTGTTCACACCAAGTGCAGACCGGATCAAAACTGCGTCCAATGTATTCCAATGGTATTTTTTGCTCCAGTTCACATCGCAGCGTGCAGTTCCAGAGCAGGTGAAAAAACTGCAGCAGGCCCTATTTTACCTGCTCTGGATCTGCAAACGCATCAAAATGCATCAGAAACGCATGCAAATGCCTGAAACGCACTGAAAGCCCATTTTAAACTTTAAAAAAAAAATTTTTTTAGTCAAAAACGCATCTAAAAGACTAGCGTGCGTGTGCAGAAACCTGACCGGATCTGCTCTGCATTTGGTGTGAACAAGGCCTAGCTCGGACTTTTCATATTCTGTGCCCGTTTTAGACCAGGGGCTCTAAAAATAATAAAGACAGTGACAGCCAGGCAAGTTAACAATGGGGACTGTCATACTTCCCTCAGTACATTTCAGCAAACCCTAATGTTGCCACAGACATAAGAACTATGTCAGCAGCAGGAACCTAGAAACAGCCTCCCAGTGCTTCTGCATTCGGGGAACTTGTTTACATTCCAAAAGTAGACTGTTAGCTTTTTTGGCAAAGGATTTTAGGCGGCTGTAATGTGAACCAATCACTTCCATGTGTGCGGTAACATGGATGAGGGCTGAAGGTGGTAATGTATCAGAGAAAGCTGAACCAGAAAATGTTAGCGGGACCTGCCAGGCTGTGCAGTGTGCCAGAAATACATATACAGTATGTACTTTAAATGTGCATTTTAAGAAAAACTCCAAGCAAAAGTGTTCTTAACCCTTGCAGCGGGGCTACCCCCACACTGCAATGGCTAAGTGCTTGTTTTTGTCTAGGTGTCTCTGGTTACTGAAATTCTCTCCTCCTATGCTGCAGCACTGGTATGTTTCTCAGTGTCCTCATGTCTATATAGAAGACTGTATGCAATGTGATGATTTATGGGACCTTGGACCGATGCAGCGGAGGCAGAGAGAGGCTGCCGGGACCAGTCTAAGAGCAAGCCGGCTCGGGTTAGTATAACCTTTTTTTAAGCACCCAGACGAAAACAAGCACGTAACCCTTGCAGTGCGGTGTTAGAAAAATTCTGCCTGGAGTTCTGCTTTACAGTACCGGTTCAGCTTTTTCAAAAATTTAGCCCAACCCTTCCCCCCCCACACCTCAGGACAGTTTGTTGCCCTAACATCTTTTAGACTTAAATTGAACGTACCCATATTGCGTTAGCAACTTCCCATTCAAGTCTGAGGGACGTTAGTGGCAAGCTGCTCACACACTAACATTTTACCAGCCGAGCTGCAGGCAGCATGGAGGGCTAGTTTTTGGAGAAGGTAAGTATAGGGGGGACCTAAATCTATTGAGGGACTAGTCTAAGCCTATAAAAAAGCTGATATGGACATCAACCCGGCCTGGAATTTATTTGGAATGGGTTGCCAGAGCCCCACAAAGCATCCAAAAAGAGACATGTACCATTTTGTTTACATGCAGCACACCGCAATACACACATGCATTACTACCATGCATATATGTCAATGAGCCCTTAAAGTAGTATTCAACTCTCAATGTTTTTTCACTGATGAATCCAGATCAAAACACATATACATTGCTCAGCAAAGTATGTCCTTAAATTTCACCACCCAAGCACTTATAGTCCTCATGTTTCCAAACAGCTCCACTTCCCTGAACTTCCTGTCCAGTACAAGAGCCCAGTCTCCAGCAGCCGTCCATCTACGGTACGGTACTAGCCAGGAGAGGCGGGGAACAGGGAGCAATTTGCCTTGCTGTGCCTGTGTGTTTGTGGTGACACACACATCTTACTTTGAATAAAAATGTCATCAGCACACAAGCGCGACATTTTCCAAGTCAGTGCAAATCCATTTTATTGACAGATGTCACTCAAATGTCCAGTGCTTTCGGGGCTGTGCAGAGTCCCCTTCCATCAGGCTCAGAGATGACAAGAGCCGCCATCCGCGGCCATTTCGAGCACCCGTTATCACTTTGGGTTATCCGGTAAGGAATCCTACAGGGTATATGGACACACACATGCTTCTGGAGCACACACAAGGGCGGTTCTAAAGGGGCCTGCAAGGGAAAGCGAACACCCTAAAATAGGATGTCAGGGCCAGTGTTCAGGGGACCAGATGATTCTACAAGGTAAAACTTTTACAGACCACGGAGCAGCATCCATTGAAAGGCATTTGATCCGAATTTGAACTAGCTTAAAACCCTTTTGACTTTAATACGCATTGCAATTCATACAATGACACCTGTTGACATTCATTTTCTTATGGGGAAAAACTGAAAGATCTAAATCTAACCGAGATCTTTGCTTTTTAGAAAAAGAAGATCCCATGTTAGAGATCGGATAGACCTATATTCATCCAGTCAGCGTCTTCGGTCACTCCGTGCCCGGAATTTAATTTCAGACTTTTCCAGGTCATTAAATTATTCTCATTGATACACGGTGATAAAAAAAAAGAACACCAATAAAAGCATAAAAACTTGTATACATCGATTAGGAAATTTCTTACCCAAACACCATGGTACCATCTTCTCTAATGCCAAACTGGGCATTTTGTATTCCTTTGGAGCTCTGTACCAATCTGCCATTGCTGACAACGTTTCCAAGGCACTGAAAAGTTGTAGTATTAAAATATCCTCCATTTTGGGCCACGAGGCACTTTCCATGTTTTGCCGTTTCTTCGACAGTTGCTGTCAAATTACTAGCACATCCTCCAGGACTACCAGGCTCTAGCACAGATACAGTCTTCAGTGGGTTATTTATGAAGGTAAAGTGGCCATAAACAGCCTTTTGAGGAGTACCAGGAAACATTGAGATATAAATCCTAGTGGAGGCCGCGGGCCATGTTGTGTCATTATTACTCGGCCATGTTTCATGTGTTTTGTTTCCATGAGTGACACGCAAACAGTCTCTGGTCTCACGATGGCTGCGGCTTGGGCCATGCTTAGAAAGGGGGTGATAAGGAGACAGCAAGTCATCAACTTGCGAGGTTCTGCAATACAACAAACACAACAGAATTTGATTTGTTCCTATTACATCACACAGACAGCCAAACTACACTTCCAATGATGATTTATAATATGATGTCTGCAACAAATAGGAAGCTGCTCACACAAACTATGCAGTTCTCCTAGAAAATTGTGGCAGGGAATCAGAAAACAGCAATGAGCATTGTTATAGAAGTAACATTGATTCCCAACATTTATGTAGTGCTGCCATATTAGGCTGGATTCACCATAGGGCTGCAACAACTAATCGACTAAGTCGATTATAATCGATGATTGAAAAAGTTGTCAACATTTTCAATCATCGATTTATCGGCTTTCAATTAGTTGGCCCTGTTCACGGCTCCACACACGCTGCACCTCCTCACCGCTTCACACTTGCCGCTGCCAGCCCCACCCGCCCGCATCCACGTTCCACACGCCACACCTCCTCCCTGCCTCACGCTCGCCGCCTGCCCACACCCACGATGCACAGGGACGTGGGGAGAAGAAGAAGTAAGGAGGAGCAGGCGTGGGGGGATGACAGCCGCCCACAGACAGGCCCGATCTCAGACGCAAGTTCTTGGAAGACTGCTCAGATAAGCCTGCACTTTCCCACACATGGTACTCTATAACGTATTGCTGGGATTTGTATTCCTCTATAGCTGATGGTACATTGTGCTGATCAACAGCAATGCATTGTAGCACAGTTGCTGGTGCTAATTGGCCCTAAATTATTCCATTTATCCCCAGTGCACTTGGAACAAGCAAAACTGAGTTTTAATTTCCCTGAAGTATTGGCAAAAACCAGAAGATTTTGGCAAACTGCACTTGAGTCAAACTAAGGTAGAAGTTAAAGGAGAACTTCACCTGGCTATCCAAAAACAAACGTCTGCAGCTGCAAGTACTGTAGCTGCTGACTTAAAAAAAAAAAAAAAGATCCATACCAGCCCA
>NW_017306316.1:869557-887763 GCF_000935625.1 Nanorana parkeri
CTTACCAGCCCAAGAAGTCCAGTGCTGCCTTTCACACTGCCGAAGTATTTGCAGCCTTTTTTTTTTCTGTGCTGGGGCTGTCCCTTCCTAATCGCTCACAGTCAGCCCCATGCTGTGCATGTGCAAGATCATTCACTGCAATGAAGCCTCCTTGGGTGTGTGAAGTGATCTCCCAGGTGGCTGCAGGATGCCAAGGGTTATATCATCCTGGTCTAGGTGAGAAATAAGGAAGTGGGAGCAAGCATCAGAAAAAAAATATACTTGCTTCCCCCCCAAAAAAAAACAATTACATGCAGATGTGTAACAGGGAGTGGGTTGGATTAAGGTGCCCATACACCTTACAACCATCTCAAGACCTTTGTCTTGCGATGGTTGTAAGGTAATTTAAAAAAACGTACGATCTGCCCATCTTGGACAGGCAGATCGTACTTGCGATCATCGCAAGCCCGCCCCCCTGAGTGGCGGGCTTCTGATGAACTTTAGAATGGTGCCATGTGTTTGAGTGAAGGTCCTCTTGAAGGTGGCTTTTAAATGAAGGTTTAAAAAGTTAGGTTAGGGTGTAAAGCTGGGTAAACATATAGATGGTGCACCGAAATGGAAATTTAAAAACCGAAATTTAAAAAAATGTCAGGCCGAAACCGAAAATGTTTTTTATTTTAATTTTTCCCCACTTTTTTTAAATATTTTATTTTAATTTATTTTTTTATAAACTTTTTAATTTTTGTAAATTTAATATTTGTATTTTTTACTTTACTTTTAGGGGCTTTGCGGAAATATTAGAGCCATTTAGCCAAAAGTGCCATTTTCGGCCGATATGTTTCGGCGGCCGATATATCAGTGCATCCCTAATTAGATAGATATATATATATATATATATATATCTATCAGGGCTCAAAATTTCCACTCGCCCCCTCGCAATTGGCGAGTGAAAATTGCGAGGGGGCGAGTGAAAATTCATCAGCGGGGGGGTTAAACTACCGCTGCTTCTGCGGCGATTGCTCTCTCTTCTCTGGACAGGTTGAAGAGAAGACAGCCAAACTGATTCTTCTCCTCCGAGGCCGCTGCAGCTACAGAGCGCCGAGGAGGAGAAGAATCAGTTCGGCTGTCTTCCCTTCACCCTGGCCACCTGCAGCTTCCTCCGCCCACCTCATCTGCCATAGGCTGGAAGGAAGACTGCAGCTGCTATTGGCCGGCTCGAAGTTTTTGCAGCGCGGGACCGGAAGGGAGGCTGCAGCTGTGAACATGGAGGATTCATCTCTTTATTCCCCCCAACCAGCACCACCACCAGGAAAAGGGCATCTAAATCAGGAAAGGAAGAGGACAGGAGAGGAAGAGGGCACCTAAATCAGATCAGCTATGTGCACTGTAATCCCTGTTCTTTCTGCTTTACACCACTGACCTCTGTGCGTTACATTACAGACCTCTGCACTGTGCGTTACATTACAGACATCTGCACTGTGCGTTACATTACTGATCTATGTACTTTGCGTTACATTACTGATCTATGTACTTTGCGTCACACTGCTGAGCTGGCGGAGTTACGGCCGGGGCAGGGTAGGGATTAGGTGGGGCAACTTGTGGTGAGTAACTTTTAAGGCCTGGCTAGTAGCTTAGGGCATGACATTTTGATCCCTGTATATATAAATATAATTTAATTTTAGGAAAGGAATATAACAGATTCCTCCATGCACAATGAATAGCCGCTGGCTGCAAGCTCTGTTTGGCCAAAGATTTTCTAATCTGCTCCATTGATCAGCTGATCGAGGGGCACCCACTGTGTGAATTTCGGCCGGTTCATTAAGAACTACTTAAGATAAAGCATGGTCACATTCCCCCACTTACCTGAATTGTGGCTCCTCCCACACTGCTGCATCATTCATTCACAGGAAAAGAAAAATCTACAAGTCCCGCCTGCCACTGCGGCAGTGACTCACAGATCTCAATGGCGCACAAGTGCGGTGATGTCATAACACTCGTAGTCCATTGAGTACTTCCAGCTCCGAAACTAAAAGGATATTTAGACCCTCAGCGGTTTTTGCTAGCATGCAGTAGATATATGCAAAAACATTTGTTTTTAAAGTTATGAAAAAGGTTAAACATCAATGTGGGTGCATTTATTCATTTTTTGGAAAAGGTGGAATATGTTTTTAAAGTTGAAATAGCTCCTGAGAGGTACAACAAGCTCCTTCAAACTATCCTGGACCTCTTCCAAAAAATGTCCCCTCACTGATCTGTTACACAGAAAGAAAAATAAAGCCAAATAGAGAGATTTTAAAAAGGACAATGAACTATCAACAGTCAAACACATACAATGAACACTAAATAAAATAAACTTAACTCACATTACAAACACCTAGATAAAGATAACATACACACTTCACCTAAGAAGTTTAATGAATGAAAACTAAGGAGGGAATTTACTGAAACTGGAGCAGACAGAATCTGGAGCAGTTGCCCTTAGTAACCAATCAGCTTCTCTCTTCAGTTTGCTCAGTTAAAGGAAAAAGGAGAACTATGGGGAAAAACACTGACCCCATAGTTCTCCTTTAAGCTTAGAAAATGGGGGAAAAAACAACCTGGATTTGTTGCCCTGTACAGCTGCTCCAGTTTTTGGTGAACTCCCCTCTGGAGCAGATGCCCATGGCAACCAATCTTTGGTTTGTTCAGTTAGGGTTTGGAAATAAGAGTAACCGATTGGTTGCCCTGGGCAACTGCTCCAGATTTGATAAATTCCCCTCAAAGAGTTTCCACTTCAGCAAAACCTCAGAGACTCGCTGTGAGAAATCACTCTTCCCTATTTGTAACAAGACCATGGCATTATATATAGATCTAGAAATATATGGTATTGTATAAAAGTGGAGTTGTCAGGGTATGATCCAGCCGAGTATAGAAACATGTGCTATTCTAGTCAGTAATGAGGAAGAAGAAAAGAGAAGCTCGGATACGTCAGCTTCCTGTCCGTTTACCTGGCGTTCACATACAGCAAACAGTGCAATATCAGGGCGATCCTCAGTCTGTCCTTACACCGGGCACTGTGGGGGACACGGCTCCTGCTAACTGCACGGACACACCGGAGGGATCTCACCAGCCCGGCAGACTCCGCTCTCCCTCCACCGGGCGCCGACATGTTAGACACACAGCGGTCACATGACTACTTCCTGGAGCTCCCGGCAGTGGCATCACGTGACGTGTCATGAGTAACTCACTAGCGGAGCTGTCCTGTGGTGAGGGCTTATTATGTATCAGACTGACAGCCATACTGTACACATCAGAGACAAACAGAACTGTAAGGCAGCAGCAATAAAGTGAATGAAAACCCTACCCATGGACTTTTCTTGTTTCATTCTGGCCTGGTAAACTTTCTATATAATTGCAAGAACTTGCGCTAATGGAGAGTAAGGATATTAAATGGATAAAAGGTTGTTACGCCACTGGCGCTAACCGTCCTTCATTTGTGAATATATGAGAAATCAAAACGTTAAGATCAAGGTTTGAAGCATACAATTGAAGAGTATATAAACTATATCTCGAAAATTCAATAAAGGATGTATCTCAAAAAATCAATACCATCAATTTAAATACAGTGTGAAAAACGTGTGTAAAGGATATTAATCCATTATAAAATATCAACCGATCAGTGATGTGTAAAGAATATAGATATATGTACAATGTCCAATCAAGCAAGAAAGATAAAGCATACGCTCATAGCGTAATAAATCCCAGGTTTATTTCGATCACACAGCATACAACATTTATAAAAAAGCGCTTAAAATAATATCGTTTAAAAAAAGCCGGCTGGTCACTTTAAGCGTGATTCCTTTAGACTGGATCAAATGAAGTAAGAATAGGCCCAATGCAGGCGCCCCGGCTCAGACGCAGACAGGATCTTCCTGTCAGCGTACGAGTACGGACACCCACACGGACGTGCAGGACGGGTAAGCCCGCATACTCCCATTGAGAAGGACAGGGGCTGCGTACTAACCACACGCAGCAGCTGTCCTTCCCGGGAGCTGCCCGATACAGCCGTGCACGCAGCACGGAGCTGTACGTGCCGGCCTTTTCTCGTGTGAATGAGGGCTAAGTATAGAAGCAGGGGTAGGTCAGCACTCCAGATGTTTTGAAACTACAGGTCCCATGAGGCATTGCAGTCACAGGCAGGGCTCCCAGAAACAGAGGCATTACTGGATTTGTAGTTTGGCCACAGCTGGCATGCCAAGGTTGCCTATCCCTGAATCAGGGCCGTCCCTACAATGAGGCCCCTCATTGGGTCACATGAGGGCCACCCCTATCTGGGCAGAGCGTCCTAGATTGCTAAGCACTCTTAGCAACCTGTAACACTGTCCAGCATCCTGGCCAGCTCACTGACATCATCTGTTGCCAGGAGCTGAGCAAGATGCTCTGGCTGGCGTCCCACTGAGCTCCTGGCAATCAGTGAAGTGTTGGGACACCACTGCCCTGAATAAGCTGTAATACCTTATTCCTTACCCAGAAGGCTTCAAGCGCTCTCTTCTTTTAAATGCTCTGGTTTTTGAGCGGGCCCTTGTGGTCCTCACAATCTAGGACTATTCCCCCTAGCCATGCTAAACAGTGTTTTGAGTTTTTGTATTTCCTCTTTAGCCCACAGGATTGAATGGGTAAAAGCCACAGGCCAGTGCAAGATGTCACACTTTGGATGTTTATAGACCACACACTGGAAGATCAATGCTAATATAATCCAATCAGCAATATTCTTGTCTGCTGCAGCCTTAAAACGTACCTCGTCAGTGCCCCATTGTTGCACTCTCTATGACTGCCCAAAAGCTTTTTACTATGAGAAGCAATTTATTCACCATTACTTGCTTGATATCATTGTTTCTTTTTACACTATGGGCTTAATTTATTAAAAAAATCCACCTGGCATAAAGCCGGACAAATGCCCATCGCACAGCACTTGCACCCCTAGACGATGCTGATGAATATAGTCGTCACTGCCATCTAGAGGGTGCCAGTGCAGAGCGAATGGTATTCGCCAAGCAAAGTTTTATAAATGAAGCCCCACAGATTTGAGTGGAATTCTAAGGTGGAATCTTCTGTTAACAGACTTAAAGTGACATTAAACCCTCAGATTTTTTTAAATAAAACAATAGTGTAATGTGTGTCTTACTGTAATCCATGGTTGTTTCCCTTCTCTTTGCTGCTCTTCCTTTTAAATCCGTATCTCTTCTCATGCTGGGCAGAACTTCTGTTTTGCAGCAGACTGCCTTGTCTCTGGAATGGATACATGGGGTCTGTGTGCAGGTTCACAACTTGAGCCAGCACTACAGGAAGAGGCACTCAGCTGCAAAGGGAAGTTCTCCCCCAGGATGAGAAGATATGAGGATTTAAAAGGAAGAGCAGCAAAGAGAAGGGAAACAACCATGGATTACAGTAAGACACACATTACACTATTGTTTTATGTTAAAAAAATCTGAGGGTTTAATGTCACTTTAAGATCCATGGATGATGGTAGGATGCTATGGGTTGCAGCTTTTGCTTCATTGGGCTCTATGTTGACACTTGTGGGCATTACAAAGTTTGCAGTTCTGCAAAAGGACCAAAGTGCCCTTGCTCTGAATCTGTTTTGTATGCAGCTGGTGGAGTAACAATGCAAAGTCAAATATAATGTGATATTGCAGTGTGTTTTATCAGAACGTTCAGCTTTCATTATCATTCTAGGCTTATTTCATACAGCTGAAGACAGTGTTTAAAGTACAATACATAAACCTGTAACTAATCAGCAGTAATCTTTTAATCCAACTGCCCCAAGCTGTCCTGCACATGTGGAAACATTTCCCATTGTTGTTTTTGTGGCTATACTTCCTTAGAACATAGAGCTGTGCAGGTCTGAGTGAGGAGACAATAAAGTGTCAGCTCACATAGAACAGTGGAGCTGATTTACTAAGAGAACTGAGACTATTCACCTTGCAAACGGATTGTTCAGTGAGCTTTGTAAGATGACGCTGTATTCATGTCAATCAAACAATCGTGCTAGCAAAAATATTTTTTTTATATAAGATGTGGAAAATATGCTATTCTCGCTTTGCAAGCAAAAACTAATTAGGAACTCGGAAAGTTCCTAATTATAAAGCATATCTTTCAACAAATACTTGTAATGAGAGAAAAAAAAATATTGATCAATGATTCAATCATCTCAGACTATTATTTAAAATAAAATAAATTGTTCGACACAGAGAAGAGATTGATTTGGAGTAAATCCCATCACGTATTCTGCCAGGATCGATAGTTCCTTCATGTACATTTATTGACCAAAGTGATCAATTATGCAAAATCGATTGCTACAGAAAAGTCTATTTGATCAAACTTATTGTTATACTGAACCATTGAATTGTTATGCATATGGATAGTAGTGATGAGCTGATGCTTGATGTGAACCCAGTTCGCCCAAACCCCCTTAAAACTGTGACCGCTGCCCCCGTACCGGCCCAATCAGTAGCAGCAGTTGTTGTGCTGGGGGCATTACCCACCCCTTTGTGACATACAGTATACCTGCGGGGTGGGGAATGTGCCTGATGTCACTGATTGTCATTCAGTTTTGAGCGGGCTGGGTTTGCACCAAGCACAGGCTGATCACGAATGACAGCTATAAGGGCCTGTTCACATGAGTTTTAGGTCCTGATCAGGTGTGGTGCTATTCGTTTTTGCCGCATTTTTAATGCGTTCCAGTTAAAAAAAATTTTTTTTTTTTTGCTGGAGTGGGGCTGTCAGTATGTTAGCTGCAGTGCAGTGCGTTTAGCATTTCCGGACCGTTTCCTGACCGTACAAAATGTGACATGCAGTATTTTTCGGTCGTAACCTGAACGGACTGCGCACGTGAGAACTGGAGCCCATAAAACACATAGGGATACATTGGGATGCATTTTTAGTGCAGGAGCAAACGGATCAGGTCAGCACAGAAAACGGACGTCGTGTGAACAGGCACTAAAGGAGTGTGCAATTAATTTGTAATGTGTGGCCATTTGGTATCAATTTTAACCAGCAAACAACTAAATGAATCATGGCAACTGACCATCCCGCTATTAATTCACTTGATATAGTATTATTATATCTAAATTGTGAAAGTGTGCTCCAAAAAGGGGTGGGTGGCAAACCCGAGTCCATAGACTGACTTTGGGCATCAAAAGTGACACTACTCGTCATCGCTCCCGACAGGCATCCATGGTAAATTCCTACACATCTGGGAACCATGGATAACATATTCCAGCCCTCGATATTTTGACGCTACTTCCGTATCACCATTGACCCCAGGTTCACTTGATGGGATGTCCCCTCTCCCAACCTCTACTTAAACTGCCTTCCTTCCGTTTTTTGAACAAAGTCTCAGTTAACAGACTTAAAGTGACATTAAACCCTCAGATTTTTTTAAATAAAACAATAGTGTAATGTGTGCCTTACTGTAATCCATGGTTGTTTCCCTTCTCTTTGCTGCTCTTCCTTTTAAATCCGTATCTCTTCTCATGCTGGGCAGAACTTCTGTTTTGCAGCAGACTGCCTTGTCTCTGGAATGGATACATGGGGTCTGTGTGCAGGTTCACAACTTGAGCCAGCACTACAGGAAGAGGCACTCAGCTGCAAAGGGAAGTTCTCCCCCAGGATGAGAAGATATGAGGATTTAAAAGGAAGAGCAGCAAAGAGAAGGGAAACAACCATGGATTACAGTAAGACACACATTACACTATTGTTTTATGTTAAAAAAATCTGAGGGTTTAATGTCACTTTAAGATCCATGGATGATGGTAGGATGCTATGGGTTGCAGCTTTTGCTTCATTGGGCTCTATGTTGACACTTGTGGGCATTACAAAGTTTGCAGTTCTGCAAAAGGACCAAAGTGCCCTTGCTCTGAATCTGTTTTGTATGCAGCTGGTGGAGTAACAATGCAAAGTCAAATATAATGTGATATTGCAGTGTGTTTTATCAGAACGTTCAGCTTTCATTATCATTCTAGGCTTATTTCATACAGCTGAAGACAGTGTTTAAAGTACAATACATAAACCTGTAACTAATCAGCAGTAATCTTTTAATCCAACTGCCCCAAGCTGTCCTGCACATGTGGAAACATTTCCCATTGTTGTTTTTGTGGCTATACTTCCTTAGAACATAGAGCTGTGCAGGTCTGAGTGAGGAGACAATAAAGTGTCAGCTCACATAGAACAGTGGAGCTGATTTACTAAGAGAACTGAGACTATTCACCTTGCAAACGGATTGTTCAGTGAGCTTTGTAAGATGACGCTGTATTCATGTCAATCAAACAATCGTGCTAGCAAAAATATTTTTTTTATATAAGATGTGGAAAATATGCTATTCTCGCTTTGCAAGCAAAAACTAATTAGGAACTCGGAAAGTTCCTAATTATAAAGCATATCTTTCAACAAATACTTGTAATGAGAGAAAAAAAAATATTGATCAATGATTCAATCATCTCAGACTATTATTTAAAATAAAATAAATTGTTCGACACAGAGAAGAGATTGATTTGGAGTAAATCCCATCACGTATTCTGCCAGGATCGATAGTTCCTTCATGTACATTTATTGACCAAAGTGATCAATTATGCAAAATCGATTGCTACAGAAAAGTCTATTTGATCAAACTTATTGTTATACTGAACCATTGAATTGTTATGCATATGGATAGTAGTGATGAGCTGATGCTTGATGTGAACCCAGTTCGCCCAAACCCCCTTAAAACTGTGACCGCTGCCCCCGTACCGGCCCAATCAGTAGCAGCAGTTGTTGTGCTGGGGGCATTACCCACCCCTTTGTGACATACAGTATACCTGCGGGGTGGGGAATGTGCCTGATGTCACTGATTGTCATTCAGTTTTGAGCGGGCTGGGTTTGCACCAAGCACAGGCTGATCACGAATGACAGCTATAAGGGCCTGTTCACATGAGTTTTAGGTCCTGATCAGGTGTGGTGCTATTCGTTTTTGCCGCATTTTTAATGCGTTCCAGTTAAAAAAAATTTTTTTTTTTTTGCTGGAGTGGGGCTGTCAGTATGTTAGCTGCAGTGCAGTGCGTTTAGCATTTCCGGACCGTTTCCTGACCGTACAAAATGTGACATGCAGTATTTTTCGGTCGTAACCTGAACGGACTGCGCACGTGAGAACTGGAGCCCATAAAACACATAGGGATACATTGGGATGCATTTTTAGTGCAGGAGCAAACGGATCAGGTCAGCACAGAAAACGGACGTCGTGTGAACAGGCACTAAAGGAGTGTGCAATTAATTTGTAATGTGTGGCCATTTGGTATCAATTTTAACCAGCAAACAACTAAATGAATCATGGCAACTGACCATCCCGCTATTAATTCACTTGATATAGTATTATTATATCTAAATTGTGAAAGTGTGCTCCAAAAAGGGGTGGGTGGCAAACCCGAGTCCATAGACTGACTTTGGGCATCAAAAGTGACACTACTCGTCATCGCTCCCGACAGGCATCCATGGTAAATTCCTACACATCTGGGAACCATGGATAACATATTCCAGCCCTCGATATTTTGACGCTACTTCCGTATCACCATTGACCCCAGGTTCACTTGATGGGATGTCCCCTCTCCCAACCTCTACTTAAACTGCCTTCCTTCCGTTTTTTGAACAAAGTCTCTACTCACTTTTGTCTATCTTTTCTTTGCTACTTCCATCTTTCCTTTTCTTGATTCTTTCTTTCCACTCTTTTGAGTAACTATAAATGGTTCAATAGATTCTCTACCCCCATGTCCCCTTAAGGGCTTGTTCATACCAAGCGCGGAGCAGATCCAGAGCAGAGCAGGTGCAGACCGGATCAAAACTGCGTCCAATGTATTCCTATGGTATTTTGAGCTCCAGTTCACATAGCAGCGTGCGGATCCAGACCAGATCCAGAGCAGGTGAAAAAATTGCGGCAAGCCCTATTTTACCTGCTCTGGAACGCATGCAAAACGCAAAAACGCATGCAAGTGCCTGAAAGCCCATGTTAAACTTAAAAAAAATTAATTTTTTTTTTAACCAAAATCGGCCCGGAACGCATCAAAAACGCGGCACAACCCACTGCACTGCGTGTGCAGAAACCTGACCGGATCTGCTCTGCATTTGGTGGGAACAAGGCCTTAAGGTGCTGTTACGTGAAGTAACGAATCTCAACGTTCACATGTTGAGGAAGTTTGGTGACTACAAACGAAACATCGTGTTATGCATAGTATTCTTCATAAGACACGTGAACATTTATTATTAACCCACTAAAATGGTTGACTGTTAAATGTTGGTAACCTATTCTATTTTACATGAAAACATGTCATGATTTTCTAATGATCTGTGTTTTAAGTTACACTTTAACTATGTCTACGAGCCTACATTTTCGGATGTCTAAGGCTGCTTCCTCAGCTCACTGACCTTACTGTACAAGCTGTAATATATGTATGTACCCTACCCTTTTTGCCTAAAATGAATAAAAAAAACATTGTGAAAGAAAAAAAAAAAAGTGACACTATCCGGAAGAAACCAAATCTGAAAAATAATCCTTTTCATTTCCATGTAATAAGCTCAGTAATATTTACATCTACTTAAACATATTTTGGCTTTACAGAAGGTGTGACATTTCCTTCAAACTATATTTACAAGGACTAAGCTAGAAAATATATCAATACAAAACTCTTCTTTGCCAACTGTCAAACATACATACTTTATGCCAACAGTGGCTTTAAAACATAAATGAAAATAATTAAAATGTAAAAAATTGTAAAATATTACAAACTAAATACAATTTGTGTTAATATAAAATGTTTTTTTTTACATATAAAAGCGAATATCTTAGAAAAGTGTTCTAGGATTTCCCATTATAAGATTTTCCAGATAGCGATTATATTTTTGTCTGTTAAGGCAACTAAATATTCCTTCGCTGGGTTTACCAGCACAGTGTTGATAACAGTCTCTCCCATTTTCTCTTCTCTTGATATGGGAGCCGGCCAGTCAATAACCTGTTTTAAAGAGGCAAAAAACATTAGCACAACAATCTATGGATAAAATGAGGACTGGGCCAGAAAGGTTTGTTACCATTATTAGAAAAAGTAAAAGAATCATATGCATAGACAAAGTGTGTTAAAGCAGAACTCCAGGGATTTATAACCATATATGTTTTCACTAGGGATGTACCTATACCAATACTAGTATCGGTGCCTACGCCGAGTATTTGGGCGAGTACTCGCACTCGCCCAAATGCTCCGATGGCTAGCCCGAAACCTGAGCTTCCGGTATCAGGAAGCCGGGCAGTCATTACACGCTGCCCGGCTTCCTGATTGGCTGGGAAGCTGGCCCCATACTCCCTCGTCACTTGCTGACGAGGAAGCATGGAGCCGGCTTCCCGGCCAATCAGGAAGCTGGGCAGCGTGTAATGACTCTTTTCCCGGCTTCCTGATTGGTCGGGAAGCTGGCCAATCAGGAAGCCGGATGGCGAGTCATTACCCGCCCCCCGGCTTTCTGATTGCCCAGAAAGACGACTTCATTCTCCCTAGAGCTTCCCAGGCCAATCAGGAAGCCGGGTGCCGTGTAATGACTCATTGCATGGCTTTCTGAATGGCCAGCTTCTCGACCAATCAGGAAGCCAGGCAACGAGTCATTACACGGTGCCCGGCTTCCTGATTTGCCAGAAAGCCGGCTCCATGCTTTCTCTTTCTTTCCCAAAATAAATACACAAAATGTAGTGCATGCTAACAGCCATGTGCCATAGTTTTTTTTTTTAACTTAAGTAAGGCCCTCAGCAGAACTCGTCAGCCTTAGTTCTATGGATTTACCACATCATACCCCAAATTAAATGTAAATATAAAACTGTACCTTTGTGGGTTCTTTGAGACCACTGCATGACACTCCTTTCTGTAACTCAGCTCGACAGGATTCAAGATCATAAATCCACACTTTCCCAGCCTCATCACCACAGAAAAGGTAAAGTCCATCTGTGAAAACAAATGCCATATGTAAGAAGAAAAGCAATATAATTGTTTTCTACAGTGCACCCACAAGATTTGGTCTTTTTACCTAATAGAAGTAATGATGTGCCAGGGCTACTTGAAGTTCCAGTCATGGTTGCCATAACAAATGTCCTTGCATTCTGGAAGGTTGGGAAGCTGAAGTAATACCTTCCTGAGCAGCAAGGAAATATGTAGGGAAGACATGACTGACAACTGGGACGATCAGGCTGCACATAAGAACCGTCAGCATATTAAGGAAAAACATAATCCACTTCTAAACCGATGGCAGTGCCATGCCTTGGGCTCAGTTCAATCAAGTTCATGGTCTTACCTATATTTTATAAAAAATGTGACACTATTTATGTATAAGAAGAACGCTACAGTCACATTTTCACAGGATTTTATCATTCTCATTCAAACGCAACTCAATCACCACTACAATATAGTAGATATCAGGCAATAAAAAAACTCAATAGATTCCATGTAAGTGCAGCGACATATATAAAGTACTTTATATCTACTTTAAAAAGAAAACCCAAAAAGACAAATAAAATGTAATGGACCCATTAATTAAAATAAATCAATTTCTTTCTATTATGTTCCTGCTCACTGGCTAATCATTGCATAGCACTGCCACACTCCTTATTGATTGTGTAATGAGCAGACAGCTTGTATGGGAAACTGTAAAGCCTATATACAGGGCTTGAAAAATTTGATGGTGTCTCACCAGTCAGTCAAAACTTTCACCAGTCAGCATGACCGGACTATAGCCTTGCAATTTATGTGAACTTTTTTTGGGGACAGATAGAGCTTTCTTTTGGAGGTATATAATCACCACGGGGGTGAAAACAATGAAACTGTCACAGGTCAGCTCAGTAGATCGGGAAGTGAGAGAACACATACCGGCGCTCGCTTACTTCTCGATCCTGTCACTGCAGAGGGTCATGACAGGGGAGGGACAGGATTCCCCCTTCCCCGCTCCGATCCTCCATCGCTGACTCAAGGAACGGACGGGGGAGGGTGCCTCTAGATAGGCAGAGCCCGCTGTCACCCACGCAGCTGGGTGGATCCAGACATAATTGTTGGGATCCGTTTCAGCATACCGCAAGATACTGAGCTTTGGGTGACGGGAGGACGCCAGTTTGTGTCCTCCCGTTACCCTTAGGAGACCTATGGTGAAATTCCCTAACCCCATAGTTCTCCTTTAATTTTTGTATTACTTTTTTTTTTACCGTACACACAACTTTATTGCCATTACATAGGGGGCTAAGAAGCCACCTATGTAATAGCCAATTTACATGACAGGTCCTCTTTATGGAGACATCAGGGGTCTCCAAGACCCCTAATGTCACCTAGAGACCCCCAGAGAAGCTGATGAAGCAGAGATCTGCTTCATCAGCTTCTGTAGCTGGGAGAGTGACACTGAATGCAGGAAGGGATATAATATACATCCCTTCCTGCATTTGGGGACTGAGAGGTGATCAAAGGGAGTTCGTATACTGAACTCCCTTTGATCTCCTGTCACAGAGCCGTGCCGGTCACGGCCGCATCGGGCATAGCGGATCTCGGGATCGGCAGTGACAGCTGCCAATACAAGTGATCGAGCGTCTCTAGAGACGCCCGATCGCTTAAATGTTAAGCTCCCGGCCGGCCGTGTAATTACAACAGCCGGCCGGGAAGCTGCTCGTCGTGCTCCACCGTCCTCTCGTCACAGACGAGCGGACGAGTGGATTTTTCAAGCCCTGCCTATATAGGAAACTGAGGCTTCACCTTTATGGCTGTGCAGTATATCAGATAGGCACGAGTCACAAAACTAGCTGAGCAGAGTTTCAAATTCTGTGTCAAATAAAACAGTAAATTACTGTATATACAGTATCTATATCTAACTATGTATGTATCTATATATGTGTGTATCTATCTACATTCCAACTGAACTCTGCTTGAACAAAAACCCTAAAGTACAACTGTGCTTTTGTAGTTTTTCTTGAATAAGTTGCCCCCACCCCCAATGGAGCAGCAGAAGTCATTTTCACAGGGCAGACTGTGTGGGCCTGAGTGGGCCCCACAGTGAAGATTGCTGGATCGGGGCTGAAAGTATTTGACATTGTTGGAAGCACTCGAGAAGTGGGGTGGGGACTTAATGTTCGTAACTTCCGAGTGCATCTGTTACTATACCGTGTGCTATGGTTCCTCCTGCTGGTTTCTACATCACTACAGGATCACAACATACTCATCAATAGTTTATACACACAAGGCAATGGTATTTTAAGCATATTGGCCTTTTAAAAGGAATGAAGAAGGCATAAAATGTAAATGTCTGTGTTCGCCAGTATAGAGAGAGAAACACAGCAAACTGATGTTGTAAAGCCACACAGGACAGTACCTGCAGAGGTTGTAAGTGATAGGTATGGTATGTCAGTCTGTGACCACTTAAGCTCCGCTAGTACAGCTGCCTCCATTTTCTTGGTGCTCTTAGAGCGTGATTTCAGAAAAGACTTCTTCCAACTCCAAATGTATATGGATCCTTGCATGGAACTCTTAGAAGCTGTGAATAAATTAAAATATTTATATTTCAGTACAATCATAACTAAAAAAAGATTAAAAAGATTAGTCTACCAAAATGATTTTAAATTTCAGGGGTGCTGCAGAGTTAAACTATCGAACACTTTCTGAAATCACTAGGACAACCCAGCGATCTCTGCTGGAGTCTTCAGGCTCTGGTCATTAGAAGGATGACTACTCTCCTTGCTGAATTTTTCAGGGTTTTTTTGTATTATAGAGAATGCAACAGAAGGTGTGTAATCACCCAGCACTTAAAAGTATGGCAAATTATCTGTAGAGCCAGGGGGTACTTCATTCCAACAGGACTCCGCTACGGTTGAACATAACTTTTGAGTAGACTGAAACGTTAAAGAACAAACCTACTTTTGGGCTAGTCACACAGGGTGTCTGGGGATTTGTGCCGCAGGAATCCCAGGGGTGTTGATACAGATGTGGTCGCTGAGCCCTTTAAATTTAATGACAGACAGGCAGCCTTTACAACTGTCAGTTTGCATGAAATCGCTCACAGAAAGAGTCTGCTGTTCAGAATAGATTGTGCCCGGATGCGATCTGTCTGCATCCAGGGACAATCATCTATCCCAGACCAGAGGTAATTGTACAATGTATGATTCCATGCAGACTACCGCTGACAGATGCAGCCGCTGTACGGACACTCCTGGGATCCTGCGACAAGAATCCGTAGGTTCTTGTGGCAATAATCCCCAGCCACAGCCCCATGTGAATGGGGCCACAGACAATTCATTTAGGTTTTGATGGAGGTTAAAAAGTAATGGTTAATTCAATTACTTTTCTATACACTTCAACCCACTTTGTCCACCCTCCATGACATTGATAGAAGTATTCTCTGTTCAGTATATTAGCATAAAGGAAGCAGAAGAGCTTTTTAGTAGCACCCGAGATTCTGGGATACTCACTGATTGCAGAGAGTCACAAAGAGGGCTATATAAAGACTGCAAGACTCTTACTATTGTTGGTTATGTGTTTAGTTGAAGCACTGGGATCTTGAGGAATGCTAAATCAAGTTTTACTTGCTTAGAAGAACATTGCATGTATGAATATGGCATTGTTAAGAAAACAGAGAAAGAAAAACTTCCTGTGTATCACCGATAAGCATGTACATAGCATTGCAGCACAGCGCCATCTACAGCTCAAAAGACAAATGACAGTAAGTAATACAAATCAGTATATGCTGTTGTATTTCCAACAACTATAACCCAGTGCTTTTCTTAAAGAGAAAGTAGAAACCAGAAGGTTATGGTGACACAGCGCTAAAAGAAGCAAAAAGCCCTTCATTAACCCAGTGCATAGCACAATTGAGCCTTCTTAGAACAGACAGCATTGAAATTCCATTGCAAAGTCCAAAAATAAAGGGATAGTCCTCATTTTAGGATAGTCGGTGGGACCTAAGAGAAAGCAGAACTATAATCTTCAGTATTATACTTTCTGGTTGGTCCCCAAGCCTTACTCCATCAAAAGGCATGGTTTCCATACACTGATGATGGCCAACAAGCCTAAAACACCTGTATGCGTTTAGGAATAAATGTCTCGATAATATAGAGCTGTACCTGTGCTATACTGGATGCAGAATTATTCATGTGGTGAAAAGAACTGATTTGCATATCTCCACCCACTACCCTGAAATGAGGGATAATCCAGTTATTTTTGGGATATGTGATATTATGAGACATATGAATACATTCTGTTCTAAGAAGGTTCTACCGTGCTTCGCTTCTCTAACAAAGCAAGCTATGCTCTCTATGTAACCAATTAAAGCTCAATCATGATCACAAATGCAGCCAAGCACAGTGATACTATCTACTAAAAATCTGCTACAAACCCACCGATCAGATCATCATTCAGAAACGCCAGTCCATCTATAGTATGGAAATCATTGTCCTCCGATTTTTTCTTGTATATTGGGAAACTGAATTCTGCATGATAGGAGCTGAATAAAGGGGAAAATAAACATTAAGAGTACAAGTTAACCAATGAAATTGTGAAACAATTTTAGAATGTTTTGCACTGTAAACCAGCACCATAGTTACTGCTAAACAGGTTTAGGCTATACACACACTTCCAAGTGGAGATTCTGCCCATGAGTGTCAGTATTTTGCTTAGTATACTTAAAGGAGAACTATGAGGTGGGTGCTTTTCACTCGCCTCATAGTTCTAGCCGACCTGTGACAATGAGACTGTCACAGGTCAGCTCAGTAGACCGGGAAGTGAGCAAACACATACCGGCGTTCGCTCACCTCTCGATCCTGTCACGACTCTCTGCCGTGACAGGGGAGGGGCTGGATTCCCCCCTCCTCCAGCGCTGACTGGCTGAACGGAGGCAGGAGGGGCGGGTACAGCTGGCTCTGCCTTTAGATAGGCAGAGCCAGCTGTCACTCACGCAGCTGGGCGGATCCAGACATAATTGTCGGGATCCGCTTCAGCTGCGGCGTCTCAGTATACCGCGAGCTGTAGCTAGGGGTATACTGAGCTTAGGGTGACGGGAGGACGCTACCGTTACCCTAAGGAGAACTATGGGGAAAAGCCCTAACCCCATAGTTCTCCTTTAAGGTGAAATACTGTCAGAATACTACCTACAGTGCCTTTATGTTCATCCTTTGGTTTCACTACTTTGTGAGCCAACGGCACATTTAAAAAAATCAGCAATAGCAGTTCCCATATTTCTACCACGACAGGTTTATTCATAAGCCCACCTTTAGTCGGAGTTGGTGGTTAAGAGAGTGAAGTATTAGAACCTATATTCAGTTTTTGTTGTGGTCTCTGTTGGGGATATGTCCCATTACTTCCTGCCCTGCTGGTGGGCATCAGGGGGAATGGAAGTTGCTATTTATAAGCCCACCTTCAGTCAGAATTGGTGTTTAACAGAGTGAAGTATTAGAAATAGGGATGCACCGATATATCGGCCACTGAAACATATCGGCCGAAAATGGCACTTTTGGCTAAATGCCGAAAGTGCCATTTTTGTGCTGATACAGCGGCACATCCCTGCTTTCTTTCCTCCCCGCTGGGCGCTGCTCTGTGTTCCAGCGGGGAGGAAAGAAAGTGTAACAAAACAAAAAGCGGTCGCAAGCACTACCCTGTGTGCGCTGACCAAAGAAGTTACTTCAGACCATGGATAGAGAAAAATATAAAAAATACTTTAATTGATAATATGTAAACTATGCATAGAAAATATTGCACCAACTCCAAAGAAACACTCTAAAAATAAACAACGTTGTTTTTTCATTCATGTGCAACAACATTCATTCCTGAGGGGTTAACCCTGTCTCCACCATCTGGCTTGAGTGTTTGTCGATAAATTGAGGACAGAGTATGTTGACTATATCCTCAATTATGAATGAATGGGAAGGGATCTACATCACCTTCTGTTCATTCATAATTGTGTTTATAGTAAACACACAATGTCCTCATGTTATCAATGAACAGGACCACTCGGAGGATTCCTGTTCATTAATGCAAGCTGCAGGAGCTGCAGAAAAAGAGATTGAGGACTTTGTGTCTCTGACCACTTTGTGTCCTCAATCTATTTTTCTATTTTAAAATGGAAATATCAGAGGTCTGTTTAGACCCCTAATATTTCCCCGAAGCCCCTAGAAGTAAAAAAAATAAAAAATATTTAATACAAAGTGAATTATTAAATAAAAATAT
>NW_017306316.1:887904-888477 GCF_000935625.1 Nanorana parkeri
TAAATAAAAATATTTAAAAAAATTAAAAAGTTTATAAAAAATAAAAAAATATTTTAAAAATGTGAATAAATTAAAATAAAAAACATTTTCGGTTTCGGCCTGACAATTTTTTTTAATTTAATTTACGTTTCAGTTTTGAAATTTCCATTTCGGTGCACATCTAATTAGAACCTATATTAAGTTTTTGTTGTGGTCTCTGTTGGGGATATGTCCCATTACTTTCTGCCCTGCTGATGGGCATCAGGGGGAATGGAAATTGCTAGAAATCTTTTCAACAGAGACGCAGACTGCAATAAAACATGACAGATGCTCTTATTCTTCCTTACCTAATCTAAAAGTAAACAAACAACAACAAAAAGTTTTGGCTGAAGCTTGTCTGACCTTCTTACACTTAACCAACATTTTTATAAAAATCATTAAAAAGTGTATCTAAACTCAACATTGAATATACTGTATATTGCAGCCTGCCAGTCCTTAGATGTGGTGTCTGCATTTTTTAAATATATATATATATATTTATTACACACACATTTCCCCCCCCCCCCCCCCCGCTGTAAATAATTATAAACATTT
>NW_017306316.1:888660-925768 GCF_000935625.1 Nanorana parkeri
CTCCAGTGGTAAATAATCTAAACATTTTGGTTGTCTTTAGCCAATGCCTTTAAAATCCCAGCATTTCAGGCAGATGGTAGCTGTTCACCAAATCATTACCATCTTCCTTGCTGTTTATTCAGTGATATGTCCCAAACATAGCAACCATCTTCACAACCTCCCAGCAAGTATTGATCCAGGGAAGAAGGTACCAGACAGAGACGCAGAGGAGTGGATGGAGTGTCCAATGTCAGCAACTGGCTGAAAAAAAAAAGTAAAGAAATGTTAACACTACCAGACATTAACATGTATTGCTGGAGCTTCAGATCTGAACAATACACAACATACAAAAGGAACAGATGCATTTTGCAGCTTTCGTTTTCCCTATTAGCTTTTTATGGGCTGTTGAAAAAACTCTATTTACAGACTTAAGGTGCAATTTACACACCACAGCTGAATGACAAACAGCAGCAACTTAAACCTTACCCAAGAGCTAAATATGACATTTCAGGCAGACAAAACCAGCTACAAGGCAGACTGCTACTGCTGTGCCGTCTGATTGGCTACTCCATGGCATTGAGGGAATGCTTTGTCATGTATTTTATTTTGTCATGTGTATTTGTGAAACAAATATTGTATACAATATAATAAAAAAAACAGATATGACAGCATTTTAAAACCTTAGAAACCTATTTAGATTACAGTTAAAATTAAAATCTTTTAATGTGCAGGTTCGGGTTTGCGTGTGACAGCATGTAATTGTGTGCAGCCACGTCCTCCCATAGGGAAGAACAGGCTGCTGCCTTGCACAATTACACGCAGCACCCGTCCCTTCTGGAATTTGGTCTTTTTACAGGTGTGCACATCTGAATGAGCGCTTACTGTTCTGTACTTGACACCTAAAAAATTGTGCCTGTGCCATCCCCATGCCCCATCACACCTTGCTAACAGCACAGGTTCCACGAGACAAAGTATTGCATTATTTCATAGCTTGAGGAAAACTTTTCCCCCCTTTCTTCCAACCCATTCATGTGTTGAATGAAAGGGATGAGATGAGGGAACGGCTGAGATGGAGAAACGGCTACATATGAAAAAACATTGAAACACCTGCAGATTTCCTAGGAGACAGAAACTTAAAGGAACACTATGGTGTCAGGGCTTTTCCCCATAGTTCTCCTTAGGGTAACGGGAGGACACAAACTAGCGTCCTCCCATTACAGCTCGCGGTATACTGAGACGCCGGAGCGGATCCCGACATCGATGTCGAGATCCGCCCAGCTGAGTGAGTGACATCTGGCTCTGCCTATCTAGAGGCAGAGCCAGCTGTACCCGCCCCCTCCCCCGTCCGTTCCGCCAGTCAGCGCTGGCAGATCGGAGCGGGGAGGGGGGAATCCAGTGCCTCCCCTGTCACGGCAGAGAGCTGTGACTGGATCGAGAGGTGAGCGAACGCCGGTATATCTTCGCTCACCTCCCGATCTACTGAGCCGACCTGTGACAGTCTCATTGGCACAGGTCGGCTAGAACTATGAGGTGAGTGAAAAGCACTCACCTCATAGTTCTCCTTTAAACGTAACATTTTATGTAAACATCCTTCACAAAAAGGATTGCAATTGTATTCCAAGTTCATTATGTGCTTATGTTATATGCCTTTATTTTTTTAGATCCAAGCAGTGCCTCATAGTGTAACATTTCTTGCTGCAAATAATAATAAGTAGCAGATAATAGCGAATACTTGTATAGCTTACCTTGCTCTAAAGTTGTATTCATAGTCAGGAACCCCTATATCCCATAAAATGATTCTCTTGTCATAGGATCCAGCTTACATAAAACAAAAAAAACAAAACATTTATTAACCAAATAGACTAGGTTTCCCCTTAAACTATGAAATTACTTTAACTAGTACTCTCGTCAGGGAAGGTCAGGGTCAGACGAGTGCAAAGTGAACCTGACTTGGCCTAAAAAGTGCCCAAAGTAACAAAAGTGCTGAACTGCAGATAACTCGTGTGCCTTCAACTCAATCGCTGTGCAGCCCATCAGATCTCAGACCCAGGATATACACCGGGCCTTCAACTTGTCTCCAAGTTAACATTAAGCCCTGACCCCTGTATTTCAATTGTCATATACAGTATCAGAACAACAGTAGGTAGTAGAGGCTCTGGAATTTGAACATGTAGAGTAAAAGTATTGAACATGTTTTGATAACCATCTTGTTTTTAATGGGAAAAGTATTCGCCTATTATTAGACAGTACTGCTAAAGCTTAAGTTCCATGCAGATATTATTTGTCTGTTTAGATGCACTTACTGAAAAGAAAGGTGTCATGTGCTGGGCTGAAACACATGATGGATATGGCTTTTTTATGAGCTTTTATCTCTCCATAGCACATGTTGCCTTTGGGATGCATCAGTCTGACTACTCCATATTTTCCACCAGCTGCCAAGACATTGATATTTCTCTTCTGTCCCTCATTGCTTATCATGGTTAGTGTCGTCCAGGCCAGTGCAAAGAATTCCTAAATTGGGAGATTTTTTTATTAATTCTGTTAGAGGCAAAACTGTAAGCATATTTTTAAACTTTGAATTTCTGCACTAAATAGTCACTACTGAAAGAATTTAACCCACACAATTTGTTGACAGTTCCAACCGTCCCACAACAATTCCATAATTAGTACATCTGCTAAAGCCCAGTACATTAAAGGAAATGAATAAATGAGATGAACTAGTCAATGCAAATAGTGGCCCAATAATCTTCAATTGCCACAAGTAATTTCATTCATTAGATTAAAAAAATTCCAGAATTTCTAGTTTCCACCTGCTAATAACATACAACTTTCATTTTAAGCGTGTCTGCTTTGATGCAGATCACACATACTTTAGGCCTATATCACAGAGCTATAACACTAGGATAAGGATTCTTAACCTCCCTGGCGGTATGATTATTCAGGATTTTAGCATCCCAAAGCGGTACATTGTTTTTCATGGAAATTTGTTGTTTTATATTGTATTAAAACCATGAGAGTTATTTCCAGTCCAATGACATTTAAGAAATACAGTCACATGACTGAAAATAAAGATCATTTTTCTTATATTCATGAATTTATTCTTTTCAATGTTGAGCACCGGGGTTTTCCCAGGCACACTCAGAAGTCTTTATATTGTAAGCGGATATTTGATATTTGCTTTTCTGCCAAACAGTGCATCCAACCCCAAAAAGCAGACACAGGTAAACATCTATGCTTGTAGTTTACTAGTAAATGCGTCTAAACTATGATTATCCGTGGCAATAAAACCGGGATTACACTTACCTCTCCTGGAACTTTGTACTTCTTTAGAACGTTTCCAGTCTCACAGTCGATGACACAAACTGACTCTCCACCACATGTTGCGATAACTGAAAGTGCAGTAAATCATTACATATCTGCCTTATAATGTGAAACACCAGCCATTAAGGACGACTTATTAATTTCCTTCACTTCCTGTAACTAGCTAGACAGCTTGGTCTGAATGTTCCACAAAATATAAAATATAAATAAAAAGGCATCAATCATTTTTCTGAAAACAGGGAAAAGACACACAAGGAGGAACAATGCTCTTCTGCTTTTCATTAGGGTCTATCCTCCTAAGGGTAGGACCTTTAACCAGAGATCTGCTATAACCCCCAATAAATGTGCAAAGAAATATAAATAAAGGCATGTGAAATTTAACTTAGAAAAGGGATTTAAAGTGACATTAAACCCTCAGATTTTTTTACATAAAACAATACTGTAATGTGTACCTTACTGTAATCCATGGCCGTTTCCCTTCTCTTTGCTGCTCTTCCTTTTAAATTCGTATCTCTTCTCATGCTGGGCAGAACTTCTGTTTTGCAGCAGACTGCCTTGTTTCTGGAATGGCTACATGGTGTCTGTGTGCAGGTTCACAACCTGAGCCAGCACTACAGGAAGAGGCACTCAGCTGCCAAGGGAAGTTCTCCCCCAGCATGAGAAGAGATAAGGATTTAAAAGGAAGAGCAGCAAAGAGAAGGGAAGCTACCATGGATTACAGTAAGGCACACATTGCACTATTGTTTTATGTTAAAAAATCTGAGGGTTTAATGTCACTTTAACTAAATAGTATCATTACATGTAAAACCCACACACAGTTATCATAATATTTGTATAACCTTGGTACTTTAAGGTATAAAATAAGAATTTTGTACTCACCGTAAAATACATTTCTGGGAGTCTATTGAGGCACACAGGAATTCTGATACTGTTGGGTTACAGGAGTATTGCATGCTGAAAACCAAAATCATTGTGGGCCAGCCCAGTTTAACCCATCCCTCAGTTTTTACAGTCCAGAAGCAGTCCAACTGAGGGGTGAGCAACAGTAAAACAAACTACTAACCATAAAAAAACAAAACAAAACAGAACTGGGGACTGCCTGCAGCTCAAAGGGCTACCTGGAGGGCCTTGGCCCTGAAGCTGGCATCAAAACGATCAGGTAAAAGTAAACTTTGACAGGGGAGGGTACCAGTTACTATATGTGGGCAGCAGAGAACAAAAGAAGCTAAATCCACTTGCAATCAGGAACAGCAGCAGGAAGGTGCTTTCTCAATGGTGAGTGGCCAGAAAGAGAGCACAGAGCATGTGCAACACTTCACCTAGTTGATGGCGTCAGTGCTCAATTCCTCAGCATAAACCCCTCCCGTGGTAAAACAGGCAAAAGCGGGAATAAAAAAAAAAACAAGCTTGGCAATCCAAAAAGGTAGCTCCCAATGCTCGGCCCCAACAGCATACTAACAAACTGAGTTGACAGGTTAACACCTGGGGCTGTGCGACAGCTCTGGACCTAGAAAGTGCTCCGCGGCCAGCTTGCAGACCACACTCCAAACAAGCCCCATAAGGTCTTATTCACATAGGGCGATCTGGCATTCCTTCAGCAGGAACCTATGGATTCAGATGCGGAAGCTGTACCCATTTAGGTTAATGAGTGGTTGACAGCGGCTGCATTTATAAGTGGCAGTCCGCATTTACACGTATATGATATGGTTACATGCAGTTTGAAATAGATCACTGCCGCTGTTCGCAGGATAGATGTAGTGATCTATTCCAAACCGAATGTAATTGTATCATGCAGAGGCAGGCACTGTCAACTGGTCATTAACTTGAATGGGCACAGTGGCCACATCTGAACAGGACACCTGGGATTCCTTCCACAGGAATCTGTAGGTTCCTGCGGAAGGAAATCCGCAGGAATGAAATCGCCCTGTGTGAGCGAGGCCTAACCATGCGATCCAGCGGGGTCTGGGTATGGTCTCTAAAACTATTGCTGAGAAAGAGTCAATCTGCATATAGAGGCCAGCTCAGCAGCAATGTAGCAGGAATCTTGATTTAAGAGAGTTTATTAAAGAAAAAAAAAAGGAATAGATGGCAAAAAGGTTAGACTTGTCTCCGCAGAGCAGAAAAAAAAATGTCCATCTTCCTGGATACTAGCAAAAAAAAACATTTTGCATTCTGGGAGTAGGAGGGGTTATACTGTGCTGGCCCACAATATTTTTTTTACCAGTGTCTAATCCTTCTGTATGCAGCAGTATAACCTGAAAGTATCAGCATTCCTATGTCCCTCAAAAGGACAAGAAAGAAAGGTAACTTTACAGCTGCATTATTGTCCTACCTTTACTTGACAGAGAATCCAGAGCAGGCTCAAAAGCACAGGACCACAGCTGGGTGCGGAAATCATTGCTGCTGTTATTTTTACTGTGACACTGAAGAAAATGAAGTGGCTCCACATCAAATCCTTTCTGAAAATAAGAATATGTACGAGCTAATGAGCTGACATGTTTACATAATATGATACATTTCAGTGCAAAATTGACACTTGTCTGTGCTCATCCACTTCTTCCCCTTTTAGAAAGATGAAGAAATGTATGCAGCAGGTCAAGGTGAGCCTTTAACCCTCATTCACACAAGTAACAGCCAGCCCGTACAGATCCGTACTGCGCGCACGGCCGCTCCCGGGAAGGACAGGTTCTCCGTGTGATTACACGCAACAGCCGCCCTACGCTCACCCAAACTGCACGTCCTTGCAGGTGTGGGTGTCCGTACTGGTACACCGACAGGCTGGATCCTGTCTGTGTCAGAGCAGGAACACCCGCACGAATGTGCAGTTCAGGTGAGAGTAGGGCGGTGTACGGCCGCGTACTCCCATAGAGAAGACCAGCTGCGTGCAAATCACATGGAGCACCTGTCTTTCCCAGGAGCGGCCCGATACGGCCATGCACACAGCACGGATCTGTACAGGCCGGCTGTTACTCGTGCAAATGAGGACTTAAAGAGAACTATGGCCAAACCTTTTTTGGCTATAGTTCTCTTTTGGGTCACAGGAGGACATTTACTAATGTCCTCCTGTGACCCAAAATTTACTAATGTATTCCTGTGACCCAAAATTTACTAATGTTCTCCTGTGAAACTCTGCAAATAGGCTATTGTCCACTATACGCTGACAGGGCAAAGCCGCGCTGCAACCAGGATCCACCCTACTACCTGACTGACAGCTGGCTCTGCCTCTCTAGAGCCAGCTGTGCCCGCCCCTCTACCATCTGTCCCTCCAGTCAGCACTGGAATGGAGAGGGGGAGGGAATCCCTGTCAGTTACCGCTCTCTGCAGGGAGAAGATAAGGAACTGAGCGATAAGTGGTTTGTGATCGCTCAGTTCTCAAATCAAGAGCCGACATGACAGCTACAGTGTGCATTTCACTCTCCCCATAGTTCTCCTGTAAAGCATCATTTAGCTCCATTTTAGGAGGTTAAGCACCAATCTTAGAGTACTGACTGTAACTTCAAACGAGCGGCTAGCAGGCTTCAGTACTGCATAAAGCTTGTTAACCCCTTCGTGACTGACGACGTACAGTGTACGTCGCCAGCATCGGGGCTGTTTAAACAGACTCCCGGCGACTTTTGAGTTTTTAAAGTCCCCTGCCCCCGCGCGTCGCCACGTAAACATGCGTCGGGTGCGCCTACGTATGAAAACGACGAACGAGCTACACATGTTGGGTATCGCCGCGCACGCCGGAGTGAGCGCAATAATTCTAGGGCCAGTATTTTGGGGTATCTCTAAATTGATGACCTGTGGGGGCTTTTAAAGCGTCTTCTATTGACTTTTTGGGGTACTGCAGTTTCTCGCCGCTTCACGGACGCACGCAATTTGTAACCTATGCATGTTGGGTATCGTTTTACTCGTTGTAACCTCATCTTTTATATGTCATTTAAAAAATTGGTATTTTGTTGTGTTTTGGGGCATTAAATTAAATTTTTCACTAAATGTTGGGGTTTAATAAGGAGTTGCGCTAATATTGCGCAACATAAAAATTTGCAACTACCACCATTTTATTCTATAGGGTCTTGGCATTCAGAAAATATATAATGTTGGGGGGTTTTAAGTCATTTTCAGGCCTAAAATGTGGAATATAACATGGGTGCAAAAAATGAAAAAAGGGCCTCAGTCATGAAAGGGTTAAAAGCCTACTTAAGCCCACTAGCTGCTTGTTTAAAGTGAGAGTAAGCACTCCTATTAAAATCTATGTTTAACATTCTCATGAAGTTTCCTTAAAAGGCTTCAGGAAAGCAGATGAAAGCTTTACAAAATATAAGCTGAATCCCATGTGAACAAGGACTAAATAGGATCTGGTTTCCCCTGGATTCAAATATTTCAATGGCCTTCAGTGCAAAATACAATCCACCTAGGATACTATTCATTTGTAGTTGTAAAAGTGACCCTTTGGGTCTGTTTAGGAAATAATTACAATGTTTTATTGAGACAGAGTGTAGCGAACATGGAACTCAGTGGATGAGGCCTGCATATGAAGCCCACAAAATCTTGAAAGTGCCCACCAAAGCAAGGAGCCGATAGGCTGACAGTCAGCAACCATAATGTCTGATTACCCTGTGTAGAAATGACAGGTATTTTGTTCTTTACAAAGATGCAATGAAGGTGACAAATTTATATTTTGGCCACAAGAAAAGTCAGCACTTACTTTTTTTAGTTCCCTCTTCTGTCTCTCAATGTTTACAGATCTCTCCTCATCAAATCCTTTTTGTGATGGCGTGCTTCGTAGACTAACTTTCTGAGGTGTTGGCAAGCCACGCTTACCGTTTTCCTTAACAGGTGTAATTGGTTTACTTCTGACTGGAGAAAGTGTAATGTTTAGTTTATTTCTCCTTGGTGAAGATTTTTGTGGGCTTTCCGGAACTTTAGACAACCTTCTAGGTGACAAAGCATGCGTGATCACGGCGCTTGTCCTGAGACGCTTTGCAGGCGTTCGTACTTCAGGGTCTGATTCACAAGTACGCTTTTTCTTACTAGGGGTTACTGGAATCTTTAGAAGAAAAAAAACATGAAAATACTATAATCATTAAAAGGCAAAGGTATAGTATTTTAAAGGGTAACTCCACTTTCATTAAAAAGTGATACAGTATAAAATTGCTAATCAAGCCATTTTGTGTTATAATGTTTTGAAAATGTCCATTCCATTTCAATCTGCAGTCTGCCATGATTTTCTAAAGCTGGCAAGAATCAATAAATATAACTTGCTTGTAATCATGGCAACTTTGGGGGCATTCTGTATGCAGTTTTGAAAACTCTCCCAGAAATGTGTCTTCCTGGTCATCTGAATGACTGGCAGCAGTTTCTCTTTGATAACAATACTGAAAAAAGAACCTACCACTAAGCAGTGAGGAAGCAGGACGTAACTAAATGCAAAGTAGAGCACTTTACTTTAAAGCTCATTTACAACAACAACAAAAATGTATTTATATATTTTGGTGGATAAGTAACTCCACTTTTTTCTGAGAAAAAAAAAAATTAATCTCCTCTTCTCTGATCAATGTACATTGCAAGGATTTTTACCAAACTTTGTTAAGGATTCCTACCCGTTTCTGTTCTGAAGTTCTTTACAAATGGATTCCTGAAGGGAGGGTTTGGGCTCAGTCACACTACATGCAGTGCGTTCCGGCCCGATTTTGGCCAGAACGCACTGCCTCGCATTGCGGCCGGCTCACTTTTTAGTGGGGCAGGAGGGGGCATGGCGGGCCATTCAAGTGAATGGAGCCGTAGCCACGCCCTCCTGCCGCAATGCGATCCGCCGCACGGGATAGCAAGGCACATTGTGCCTGAGGTCCGGTTCTGTGCGGTGCGATCAAAATGCTACAAGCACTATTTTGATCGCACCGCACAGAACCGGACCTCAGGCACAATGTGCCTTGCTATCCCGTGCGGCGGATCGCATTGCGGCAGGAGGGCGTGGCTACGGCTCCATTCACTTGAATGGCCCGCCACGTGTTTAATATAATCAGCTGGTGGACTTTCTGTGTTCTAATGAGGAAAGCTGCAGTGTTGGCATCCCCTTAGTATCTCCCCAAAAAATTATATTGCTATTGCAAAGGATGCCTAAAATTGTGTTTGAATCTTAGTACAGACGTCTGCCAAAAGCAGTCAGCCAATCGCAGAAGCAGGAAATTACATTTCTGGGGGGGGGGGTGTTCTGTACACCAACTGTGTAGAGAACATGAAATTACAAATGACTTGTGTAGCAGTTATATAGGCTATATTCATTTCTTTACAATTTTTAAGTGGAGCTTTCCTCTAAGTTTTAAACAGAGTCAGGAAGGGTTGGAACTGTCAATATTTTAGTCTGAGGCAGTAAGAGCGCAGATCCAACGTAATTGGTGAGGAACTTACTTGTGGTGTCAGGGGTCCGGGCGCGATAACGGTTCTGGTGGTCTCCAGGTAGAGGAATGGGGGAGGAGCTGGAGCAGACCTAGGATTTGGCCATAGCGGCTGGGAAAGGTGTCACCAAGTGTAATGGTGAAACCGGGGATTAAAGACTGAAGTGGAAAGTGGATTTAAACTTGGCGCTGTGTGTGCCGGAGGGCTGGCAGGAAGGCTGTCCATGATCTTAGCCGCAGTGTAATTCAAACGTGATGGGGTGAAAGTGACAGTCGGCTGGAGAGGGGGGTGTGGGGACGGGGATAGAAGAGCAACGCGTTTCGAGGAGATCCTCTTTCTCAAGCAAGAGAGCGCTGTGCTTTTTTCTTCTTGTTGTTAATATTTTAGTCTGTCCTGTGTGATGAGTTTTGGATGTTCCGAGATTATTATAAGCATTGGAAGATCTCTCATCAATTAGTCAAGGAGTCTGCTGAACCCTGATGATTCATGGAAATCTCCATCAGTCAGTAAACATGGCGACAATGCTTACCTCTGTATCATCATTTGCAGATACTGGTTCAGGCTGTGGCTCAGCATCCTTTTTCTTATTACACAATGAAGAAATGAACTCTTCTGCTATTATATTCACCTGTGTGAAAAGTAAAAACAAAGCCCAATGTAACAAACAGAAAGTCAGGCAGAATGCACAGCTGTATGTAGCTCACTGAATAAGCAGGCAAGGAGCTACGATAAAAATCAGGCTGATGAGTAAAATATAAAAAGCAGATTAATAATAGCTAAAGCCAACCTACGTCCTAACAGTACACAATTCACGGTCCTATGGGTGCCCCGCAACAACAGATTGTTGACCTTGGTAACTTGACCTGGCCTCCCTGAGTTGGCTAGACAGATTAGGGGAGGGAGTTTGATAACTTTTACTAAAATGCATCTTGACAGCAACCTCTGACCAAGAAGTGCTGAGCATCCAGATATTTTACAATTTTACTCCACAATGTAGGACTATATTTGTTGTATATTTTGCTGTGGTGGGGCCATTCAAGGACTGTATCATTTTTTGTAGTTGTGTTTCCAAACAGTGTTTACTTGGCACCACATACTTGATTACCCCGAATTAAAATAGGGGTACTGGGGAAGAAGACAGTGTGCGCATTCAATATAAAACAAGAGTTATCATACATAGTTCACATTTGTGCATCTACTCCTGTACTGTTGAATGGCCTCTGCCTGTTTAGTTCTCAAGGTCTTTAAGATGCATATGCCATTGATCTATTAAAGTGAATGCAAACCCTAAACCTATTTTTCAGTAGGTTTGCCATCAGGCCTCACTGTATAGTCTTCTTAACATTCAACTGAACTTTTAACTTAAATTAGCGAAATACATTATAGGTACATCAAAGCAAAAAAGGTGTTCAAAAGTCTAGAACAAAAGGTGGGTAATTTGCTTAAAGGAGAACTATGGGGTTAAGGCTTTTCCCCATAGTTCTCCTTAGGGTAACGGGAGGACACAAACTAGCGTCCTCCCGTCACCCTAGGCTCAGTATACCGCAAGCTGCAGCTCGCGGTATACTGAGAGGCCGCAGTCGCGGTATACTGAGAGGCCGCAGCTAGCGGTATACTGAGAGGCCGCAGCAACAATTGTGCCGGGATCCGCCCAGCTGCGTGACTGACAGCTGCCTCTGCCTATCTAGAGGCAAGCCAGCTGTAACCGCCCCCTCCCCCGTCCGTTCCGCCAGTCAGCGCTGGCGGATCGGAGCGGGGAATCTAGCCCCTCCCCTGTCACGGCAGAGAGCCGTGACAGGATCGAGAGGTGAGCGAACGCCGGTATGTGTTCGCTCACCTCCCGATCTACTGAGCCGACCTGTGACAGTCTCATTGTCACAGGTCGGCTAGAACTATGAGGTGAGTGAAAAGCACTCCTCATAGTTCTCCTTTAAGGGGCCACAAGCGAAACTAGGACTGTTGTGGAGAGATGAACCAATAAGCTGAACTTAATTCTGCTAAATATAAATGTTACCACTTTACAAAAAGCAGTAACTTATATGGTTTCGATCATGCCCCCATTAGAGTGCCCCTTTATATTATTCTCCCCCCATACCTTAGTTTACTACTTTATTATTAGGCCAAAGGTGGGAGCAGGCTGTAGGAGAGGACAGAGAAGAGTAGATCCTCCTGTAATGCTGGGGGCGGGGAACACATTTGACATCACTGGTTGCTAAGAACACCAGCAGTCCTAGAAACAGCAAAGGAGGTGGACACCTGACATCATTGGTTGCTAGGATGCCAGTGGTCCTAGCAACCAAGGACTGAAGAGGACGGGGGCCTGACCTGGGTTTACGGCTGGCAGTGGATGCACCAGCCTCGAAGGCTGTCACATCCACTGTCAGCCAGCCGTAACCAAGTACAGGTTGGCGATTGTGGTCCTGGCAGAACCGCCACTTGGTCTGTGTCCTGGACAGGGACAGCCAAAGGGCCGGTTGTGGCCCAGGGGTCTATAAAATAGAAGTTTATTTTCTTAAGGAAGCAGCCATAGTCTGCGTAAAAATGCCTGTCTCCTAACATGCTGCAGAGAAGGACCCTTCCTCTCTGTGCAGTGTGGCAGTGCATGGCAATGCCACGGTGTAGTATGGCGACTTTGGCACCCAGGACTCGCAGCCAAAGGGGCTGAGAGGGTCCAGAATGTAAACAATGTTATAAGAAAGAGCCTGGCTTTTCAGGTCCTTCAAGGTTTTCCTAAATGTAGCTGGGATCTGGAGCTCTCTTAGAGCTCTGGGAGGGATGAGATCTCCAGTCCTGGGGCCAGGTGTTGCCAATGACCAGCTTGGGCTGATCAAGTGGCTGAGAGTTGTGTGTGTGCAGGAAGCACACGGACACAGACAAACTCAGGTGCGTGCTGGACGCACAACGAACAGCCAGGGGTGGCTGGGAGAGGTCAGGAAGGTCGGTGACCCTAGGACCTGTGGTACAGACTGCTAAGAGAGCAGAGTGAGGGCTCACGAGGGGTGAGCAGCGTGAGTGTCTTGGAGCTGTGGAAAGCTACACAGCGAAGCTAAAAGACTGTCCTTTATGTTGCGGCTAGAAACCGTCTTGTGCACAGGGGAGGTCTACCCTGTGGATGGAATTATATATTTGGTGTTTGCCCTAAATAAACTGCATTTTAATTGCACCTCCTGTCTACAGTGGAGTGTTCTTGTTACAGCAGAAACAATCATCTCTCTGCAGGGGTCTGACATGCCTCCTGCCAAATCAGAACTAAGGCCTGGTTCACACCTGGGTGTTTTACAGCGCGTTCCTACGCTCTGTAAAACGCTCAACATGTGAAAACTAATGATTGCCTATGGGCATGGTTCCCACCTGGGCATTTTACAGCGCGTAGGAAAGCGCGTTTCCGAGGGCTACCTGGCTGTATTCCCAATGGATACGGGCGACAAATACGCCCCAAAGAAGCTTTGGGCGTAGGGCGTTTTACAGCGCGTTCCTACGCGCTGTAAAACGCCCAGGTGGGAACCATGCCCATAGGCAATAATTGTTTTTTACATGTTGAGAGTTTTACAGCGCGTAGGAACGCGCTGTAAAACACCCAGGTGTGAACCCAGCCTTAGTGATACAGTACTGTTTTAACTTCACATGTTCTATGTTTAATTTGTCTCAACACCCTAATGGGAACCCGTTCCACCCCCAGACCCGATAGCAGCCGTCTGGGCTGCTATGGCTATAGTTACGCCACTGCTCAGGACTGTGAGACAATGATTTTTAAGCTGTGTAGTAACTGTAATAATCTATGAAGTCTTACTTTCCACTTGGTGAAGTCTTTGAGAGAGTTAGGACCATACATTACACGATTTGCCACTGACTTCAGAAAATCCTTACTGACAGATTTAATCATGGCAGGAGTGGGCTCGTCAGGCAATTTGTCCTTGTAATTCTTCTCCCAGTAGATTTCAACCTATGAGACAACATGAAGAAACGTATGCTAAAAAATAATCAGCTGCTGCATCTTTGATTGTTTAGCGTATAAAGTATGACAGCGTTTTATATAAATGATTAAAAATATGCTGAAAGCTAAACTCCTGCCTTGCATTCAGTCGTGCACAGCTGTACAGGCTCCTCTCCTTTACTGAAATTGCTTACTCTGCTTTCACTGCACACTGCCAGCATCTCACAGTGAGCATTAGAAGCTGCAGAAAGGAGCCTGTTTCATTTCCTAGCTGGTGGACATCCAGCATCTCGTACCCCTTTCCTTCCAAGGCTCACTACTCCCCTTTCCCTGGCCCTCCCCCTTTTTGATCTGCCTGCATTGCACAGAGACCTAGTAATGTCATCACTGGATCTCTAATAATGTATGTAAGGAAAGGTTTTATTTAACAATGTCATTAGCATGTTAATGAGGGGGGGAAAAAGCAGGAAAGGCAAATTAAAATTTAGCTTGAATTTATTATATTCACACACAAATGTAATGTCCTAGTCTAAAGTACATGGCCTTTTCTATGCTCTTGGTCAGTCCAGTGCTTGCTGATGTGTTCTGGGAACAATGCACTTACCCTGGAGCTCAATTCTCTGTGGATTACAAACCGGACATGATTGGCCAAAGATGTTATATCTTTATTATTCAATCGTCGCAGCTTAGGTAGAAGGCAGCACACTTTGTAATTATCACTGACCTAAAGGAAATAAAAAGCGTTAGAAACACATTAATCAAAGTGCTTAATATACTGGAAGCTGGGAAAAGTGTTAATTAATCCATTACCTAGATAGAATATGAAGCCTGTTGGAGCATATCTTGGCAGATACACAATATCCTCCTTCTCCTGTAAGCTCTTACGAGGAGGGCCCTCCTAACCCTATTGTACTGAAATTGTATTTTAACTATACTGTCTCGCCCATTTCATAAAGCACTGTGCAAACTGCTGGCGCTATATAAAGCCTGGATTATAATAATAGTGAAAAAACATTTACCAATGAAAGGGGTGCTTATAATGGTCAATGGTAAGCTTTTATTAAATTTATATAAAACCTTTATCCCAAAAGATAAAGGCAAAAAGATAGTCAAGTCTCTCTAAATCTGTGAGTACATCTAACTAGGGATGCACCGATACCAAGTACCGTACTCGGCACAAGTACAGATGCTTTTCAAGTTCCAAGACTAGACTAGAGAAAAATTCAAAAGTTAGGAGGCATCTGTCATTTGTAAGGAGCACACGGAGCTCCTGGGATTTGTACATCTATGATTTTGTTTTTATAAATAAGAGATGCACAGATACCATTTTTGCAAGTACAAGTACTGATACTTGCCCAAGTACTCACAAGTACTGATACATTTTTGTTTATTGTCATGTGATAGTTTTTCTAAAATAATATCGACTAATGATTTCAAGACAGTAGTGGAGCACCAGAGCCCGGTCCCAGCTGCAACCCGGGTAGTTCTCATGAAAATGCCAAGTATCGGCACTGGTATATGAAAAGTATAGGTGCATTCCTACATCTAACCCCCTCCATGTCTCCATTGCTCCTCTATAGGCTGCAGCCACCCTAGGACATGAAGTGTGTTACTGGCTGGATCACCAGGTGAAAATAAAGGAAAAAAGCCTATAAAAAGAAAAACCAATGCAGCCACCACATTTAAGGATTGTTAAAGCTGCAATACAAGAAAAAAAAAAAAAAATATTTTTGTTTTAGGTTTAGATATGCTTTATTAATGAAACAGGAGGCTGCAACTGCTGACATCCTTCTTAAAATGTCAACTGACTGGCTATTATGCCGATACTCTGGCTTCACTTATTCAGTTACTGACCTAGAACAAGTATGCGCATCAGGTAAGTAAAAATAAAGTTGGAAGTCCTCATCTGTATGCTGGTTCCAGGGCTGGCAATTAGCCTTTGCTAACCCAAACCATCTCACTGATGTATCAATTGTCAGGAGATTCAGATAGCTATGTGCAACAAACAGCCTTTATTTCAGAAAACTTTCACTGTGCCCGTGATGGTCTACAATCTCATGTTTAATTTACTAATTTGTATTGAGATTGTAGTCCATCACCCGAGCGAGCATGGAGTGGTGACTACATTACAACACACACAGGGACCATGAGAATCCAAAGTAGCCACCCTCCAGAACGAAGGACAGTGTCAGTATGAATTCAGAGATAATTTGAGGATCTACAGCTGAGTGATACACAAATAAAAAACATTTGTGTTAATAGTTAAGGTACTTGAATGTATTTTTAAGATTGAACTCCTGAGTTTAGTGTCACTTTAAATCTTCTATTGATAAAGATTAGAAATTATTTTTAGAAGTGTCTCGTTTAATGCCCATTCACACTGGGCGTTTAATCGCGCGATATCGCAAGAAGTCGCCGTCCAATGATTTGCAATGGAGCTGTTCTATTGAATAGCTCCATGTCGCTCGTCGCTTGTGCGGGACCCTTTTCCCCCACAATTTTTCTATTTCTGCATGCAGCCCGTAGGTGAAGGTCGCTGGAACATCGCTATCCCGGCCGCGCGGATTTGCTCGAGGTAAGTGTCGCTTAGCGTGAATGGGGCCTTATGGTTAGCTATAGTGCTGTGAATTTTCATACTGTCTGTTACAGTGCAGAGGTCAAAGATGAAACATGTCAGTTAAAATGTACAGACTTGGTGCTGCTGACAACAGAGTCACTTATTATACATAAAGCTCATTGTTGTTAGGACTAGCATTACCGAACAGCCAGCATAATACCATCTACTTACTGTCAGGTATAGGTTTTCTTCATACATGACTTCCTCTAGATTGGGAAACTGATGCAGAGTGGTTACATCCTCAACCTGATTGTCGGTGAAATTTAGCACCTTTAGTTTAGGAAGACTGATCTTCTCCGGGATCTCAGATAGACAGTTCTTGGAAATGTCCAGTTCTTCAAGATTTATCATTTGAGAAAAAAGACGTGGATCTAGGTCTTTTGTCTCCAGCTGCATTTTAGACAAGCTGAAAAGAAATCAAATGACAAACAATCTCCATTAGAAATTAATGAGAAGACTCTATGCATCTACACAGTTAGAAAAGCTATATGTGAAAAATGTTACCAACAATGTCTGTGGTTTAAAAAACAGCAACAAGCAATTGGTCATTTTAGAGCTATATTCAGAAAAATAGGCACATGCACCAAAATGGGTCACAAGGAAATCGTTCATCGAGCGAAAAGAGTGGTCAATATTACAGAAACAAACAAAACAAAAGTACAATTCTCTAAACCTGGATCACAGCAGGTCCCTCCCATTAAATCCCACTGTTGGCCGTATGGGAGTGTTCACTAAGACTTTTGCCAACACCATAACAGCAAAGAATTGGATCTATCAATTCTACTAGAAGTTACACTTTTCAAAGAGACCCACTGCTCTCATAGCTCATGGTCCGATAGAAGAACTGACTGCATTGTTCAGAGCAACCAACTAGATAACTGTGTCCTTCCTCTGGTGCAGATAACAATACAAAAGCTAAAAGATGACTTCTGGCAACTGACACTTTCATGAAGAAAAAAAAAAGGGTCCACTGTAAATATCTCCTGTGAATACCCCCTGTATGTGCGGAGGCAGAAGAGGTGGATGTACTTGAAGAGGTAGAAAAATAATCATAATCTCCATTAAAGTTCCATCTGCTTAGATGTTTTTCTTCCCTGCTCCATCCCTCCCCATCAACAAGCTAATAAAACATATTGAACTTTCTCTACATCTTTCAGTCTAGAAAAGGCACAACAGGAAAGAAGGAAGTTAGGAGCAGAATGTTTTTTTGTGGCAGTTAAACAGGTATGTTTCTGTACTTGTCTATTCTTTAAAGTGATAACACAAGGGGACATGTGCATGCATTACAGAGATATAATCAATATGTTTGATTTTTAACTTGCCCTGACATACACATTAATAACTAAACTTACCCGAGTGTCTTCAGATTCTTCAAATGGTTGGATTTCGGAAGGCCCTTCTTTAATAGGATATCTGTTGTTAATTTGGTCATTGTGCTTCCCTCCCAGCTTTTCCTAAACAGAAAGGGGATCCCAGTTATCATTTAACTCAAAGACTGAAATTGCAAGCGTTCAAAACATTAGGTTTCTCTGTCAGACATGATTCAATAATGGATCTAAGAATCACATATTCTTATACACAGAGATAAAAATATCTTCTGACACACAAATGGCATTATCTGTTATTTGGAGGTGCGGGTGGGGGGGGGATTACATATAATCAGTCCTCAAGATCACAGATCAAGGTAACCCACCATCAACAGTTTCTATTGAAAAATGATCACAGACCTCTCAGCATCAATCAGGGAACGATCTGCCCGCTGTAACCCACTGTGACACCTCTTCCAAACTACAAGCAATAAATACATGGACGCCGGGGACATGTTACAAGTACTGATTCATGAAAAAGAGGGAATGAACACTGAGCACTTGGTGTACGTGAAATTGTATTATTACTGCATTCAAGTTAAAGGAGAACTATGAGGTGAGTGCTTTTCACTCACCTCATAGTTCTAGCCGACCTGTGACAATGAGACTGTCACGGGTCGGCTCAGTAGATCGGGAGGTGAGCGAACACATACCAGCGTTCGCTCACCTCTCGATCCTGTCACGGCTCTCTGCCGTGACAGGGGAGGGGCTGGATTACCCCCTCCCCGCTCTGATCCGCCTGCGCTGACTGGCGGAACAGACAGGGGAGGGTACAGCTGGCTCTGCCTCTGGATAAGCAGAGCCAGCTGTCAGTCACGCAGATGGGCGGATCCCGGCACAATTACTGAGCCTAGGGTGACGGGAGGACGCTAGTTTTTTGTGTCCTCCCGTTACCCTAAGGAGAACTATGGGGAAAATCCTTAACCCCATAGTTCTCCTTTAAGCCCACAATGCACAATTTTCAGCAATGCTCAGTCTGAGGGCTTTGACTGGGAATATTTGACCACATAAAGCAACTTTATCAAAATCAATAAGCATATTAATCCTATTGGCTACATGATTTCTAAGACTTGGCTAGGTTTCCCTATAAGGATCTCACTTAAAGGGTTGATAAACCCTCAGCTTTTTTTGCATATATCTACTGCTAGCAAGCAGTAGATATATGCAAAACGTTTAAGGAAAAAAAAAAACGATTTAAACTTACCTGTCTGTGTCTTCCCTGCGCACTCCCGTCCGAAAACGTGAAACTGCAAGGGCGGCTGCAAAGCATCTTGGGATGGGTGCATGCGCAGTGCACATTTTCGGCCGGGACGCGAGGACAGACACAAGGTAAGTCTATGGACGCGTGCACCCGCATGCTGACAACGTGGGAGAGTACGTGCCTGCAAGCTCAGAGGTGTCATCGCTGGATCGAAGACCCGCCGCAGCGCTGGAGAGAAGGATGAAAACATCAGGAAAGAAGATCGGATTAAGAGACATCATTTAAGGTAAGTGTTTTAATTAACGTTGGGGTGAGGGAAAAAAAGATTTGCCTTTAATGTCACTTTAACTGTCCAGTACTACATACTGTATCTCAGGTGGAATTGTTGTCTTTAGAAGTGCTGGATCATTTCTGTTGGAACAAACAATATACCTTGCGTACTGGTGACTAAAATTCCAGAAACCAGGCAGCCAATGCTCCTTAAAAAAATTACACTAGGCGAATTTCGGCCGGTTCATTGTGAAATTCGCACAGTGGGTGCCGCTGTCGTCACCCTTTCGGCTGGCATCCCTCGATCAAAAGGGCTGGTTGGAAAATCTTCGAAGGAATGGTGCTAGCAGCCAATCAGCTACAATCATCGCTTTTGTATTCCAACAGCAGCGGCTGCTATTATATTACAAAGGAAACAGTGGGGGATTACCTTAAGAGCGTTGAAGGAAGAATCTGTTCTATTTTTTTGGTCAGCCCGTGGGTTGAACAGAAAAAACAACAAAAAATAGAACAGTGTATGGGCCAGCTTAGCTTTGGAAGTCTTCTCAAGTTGTTGTCGATGGAGCTGGCGCCTGAAAATAAATCCTGCTGCCTCATGGATTGGGAAGACTGTCTTCTAAATTCCAAATTACTTTGTTGCATCCCATGGTATAAAACCACTCCAGTCTTGAAGAGGTTAACAGAAAATGCTGCCTGAGTGAGAACACGTTCAATGTATTCAGAATTCTTTTTCAGCTACATCGATTTACATGATTGTAACTCCATGGGGTGTCCTTAGACTAAAGGTGCAACATGTAAACAAGGCAGGTTTTAGCATTGTCTGCACCTGCAGAGGTGAGGGGGTCACCATTATACAGCCAGATTCAAGTGGCTCCGTTTTTGTCTACAGTGTGTCTCTCTGTCTGTCTGTCCATCTATATACACACACACACGCGTATTTACCATTCTATCATACAGCTATTTTTTAGAATATATACATTCATATTGCGCAAGTATAAAAATGAAGTTTTGCTAGAAAAAAACAAAATGATTCCAAATCTAAACTTTCCTTTTAATTTCCAGTTAATTTATACCAGTGATTCCCAATGTTATTAAAGGATGTCCTCCCCACAGATGCCTCTGGTATGGGTCATGTAATATCTTATCAAGTACCCCTTGGTAAGTGTATAATTACTAGTACAATAGATTGGGGGAATTCATAAAAACTGGAGCAGACAGAATCTGGAGCAGTTGCCCATGGCAACCAATCAGCGTCTCTTGTCCGATTGTCCAATTAAAGCGTTGAAAATGGAAGATAGAAGGTGACCGGCAACTGCTCCAGTTTTGATAAATACCCTCTATTATGTCTTCCATTCCAAACTATCGTTCTTTCCATCAGGACTTGTAACTGAGATCTGGTTTATACAGAATGATGCATTTTCTCATACTGTAAACTTACTATAAGACCCCCCTGAGGCCAGGATTAGTACCCCCTGGGGACACCTACCACCAGATAACAACCAGGACTTTAAATAATGGCGACAGTAAAAATTTGGAAAAGGCTACCAAAGAGACGATCAGCTATAACAGATCAATAACAACAATGATAGTCACATCACATTAGGAGCTGAGGCCAGAAATCATCACTAATAATGAAGACACACATTCATCATCTCCTGTGTATGGGGGACTTGTAAATCATTGACACATATAAAGATCGATGATCACTAGAAGGCAGAACACAAAGGGGCTGATTATGTATAAAACATGTTGGCAGATCATATATGTTCTCCCTATGTGGGCTACATAACAGCATGCGGAACTACAACCATACATAATTATATATTCCTGCTTTGTATCATGTCTTATCATTTCATCTAGTAAATGTGATTCAGCAGAATGATGTAGTAATTGTAGTGATTGTTCTATGGAGGTGAACATACTCACCCGGCTCCGCTGTGATCCGTGTGCTCAGTACAATGTTCAGCCGCCCCTCTACTACCAGACAACTTCACTTTCAGAATCAACATCGCAGCTCCCGCCGGACTGTCGTCACTTCCGGGAAGTGCATATCTCCCGGAAGTGTCGCCGTGCTGTATCACTACACATGGCTGGTGGTGGGAGAATTGCAGACTGTGGGTGTAAAGGGATCCGAACCTGCCTGTTGTGTGAGTCGGCCAAACGGCAGCTGACCGAGGAGCCACCCAAGGTATTGACCAATGTCATGACATTGCCCTTCATGCGGCTATTAGGTTTCTCGGATAATAAGAAACCGTGGCTATTCTGTATATATGAGCCCGTAATTGGGGTTAGAAGGGGATTAGCAGTTGCCAGAAGCTGCATTAGGGCGCTGGGAAACGCTTATTTTGCTCGAGGACAGTGCTGTAGGTTAACACTAGAGGGCGCTCGCTCATCTCTGCCATGTCTTGAATCATGGCAGGCAGCGTGAGGGCCTCACAAAGATCGCCGCCGAAGCCCATAGATGCAGACATTTAGGTTACATAGAGCGTCCTCTAGCGTTCAGATTTGGTAATGTCTGAGCTGAGACAGCTAAGGCTGGTGTACATGGGCATAGATGATTATCCGTAATATTGATCAAAGCTGTGGGCCAGCACTGGGGTTTTCATGGCATGATCCTGGTCACCCTCATGTCCAGCTTCTGTATACTTATAGAGTATTCATTTTCCTTTAGACTCAAAAATCAAATTCTACCATTGCATCCCTCTATGTATGATGATTAATAATAACACACACATGTCAGGTGAAAAAATGCTGTTCTTTATGAAATACTTACACTTGCAGAGCATTCACTTCCTGCTTTGAAAGGGCAAAATGACCTCAGTTTGGCAAAGCACTGCACACAGGGGTTGCCTCTTCATCAGCAGATCATTGCTGGGAAATCTCATTTGTAATCTCACAAGATCTTAGGGAAAGGCATTTTCCTCTCCTGAAATGATGTGCATGGTCACATGTGCCAGAAATCCAGGAAGTAAAAGTAGAGCTAGTAATCTGCCCTTAGTAAGCATGGCCACTGTCAGAAGACTGGGAGAGAATACAAAGCCGGCAATTATCGTGCAGTATGTGTTTGTAGATTGCTGTTACTAAACATTTTTTAAGGTACCTTTTATTGTTATTTTAAAGAGATGGGTAAAGGTCCACTTTAAAGCTGAACTCCAGACTTACATTTTTTTTAACACTTGTAGCGAGGGCCACATACAGCTACATACAGTGACAACTGTGATATTCTGGGTGTGACTCCAGTGGGTTCCCCTCTGCACAGGGAGTAGAGTGCTTGGCACTGCTGTCATTCAGAGAATGCCTTGTAGCATAGCCTTGGCATAAGTGACTCCCTGTGTGCGGAGGAAAAGTCGCTGCAGCAGCACCTGGAAGAGCACAGTTGTCATTGTATGTAGTGTGGACAACTACAGCATTTTTTAGCATCCCCAGCAGCCTTCAGATACAGCTAATTATATTGAGCCAAGCTAAAGCACTGTACGTTTGCAAAAAAAAAAAGTACTTCCTGGAGTTCTGCTTTAAGCAACTAAGCAGAAGATTGCACGGCTAAAGTCTGCTGCACCCAATGGCCAGCATGGAGGAGGTGTTCCTTCAAAAAAAGATCAGAGGCAGGGTGCTCCTGTTTACAGGAGGTTTACCCTCCCAACAAACTTGGAGCAAAGAGCAGCAGGCAGAAGAGGTGATGACATCACTGGGTCTCAAAAGAGAAATTATCTGAAAACAAAATGTAATCTATTTGCATGTTGATCGGGGGGGACAAGGGACAGTATTATATGTGGGCATTACACTTCAGCCTTCAAATCTGTCCCATGTAGGTCTGAAATAAAATGTTTCTTTTTTATATTATTTTGCAGACAAAGGCATTTATCTACATCCCAACAAAAGGCAGAGCTCAGGGAGTGAAAAACTCTGATACAGCTGGCTGGTGGTTCCCATACCCAGGAGTGTGTTTGATAGAAGATTTTGTAACAGAAGATGAGGAAAAAGAAATGGTGCACACTATGGACCAGGAGGAGTGGAGACTCTCACAGTCTGGACGCAGAAAACAAGTACGTTAATACTGCTGTTTATAAGCAGAAACTGAGATACAGACTTTGACAGTTTACTCCTCTTCATTCCCGTCCATGTTCTTCAGGGGAGACAATCTCTTGATTGACCACTCTTCTCTCACTGTCTCTGCACTTTCAAGACACAAGCATAGTCACAAGAATGCAGAGAGAGTGGGCATGCAGGAATTGGCACAGGCATTAGAAGTGGAAGGGGAGCCTGGTATTGTGTTGGGAACGTTTAGAGACGGTGTTATAAGAACTGTCAATCAAGTGGTCTTCTCCTTTGCAGATTGTGGTGTGGAATGAGGAAGAATGAACTGTCAGTCTGTTTCTCACTTACTCTTTCAACCCAGAAGCATGGGATAAAAAGCAACAAGCCCCGTGGGAGTTCAGTGATTAAGCTGTGAAAAATAATACGAGCTGAGACTTCTTTAAGATAGCAGCGGTGTCTGGAACTCTTTTAGGGCTGGTGCAGACCTGGGCAATCCGGGATGCACGTCCCGGGACCGCACAATCGTGTGCGGGTGCACACAGCACTTCCTGCGCTGCCCCATTGCTTTCAATAGGGATACATCCATGCTGCAGTTGCTAAAAAAAAAGGGTACATGTACCTTTTTTTTTTTTTTTTTTTTTTTTTTTTACGACGCGTGGCTTTTTTAGCGCAACTGGGGTGCCTTAAGAAAAGAATGGCACCAATAGCGTGATCAGCGGTGGTTTGCTACTCAGTGACCGCACAGTCACGGATCGCGCAAGAGTGAACCTGGCCTTATAGAGCAACATTTTCACATGCCACCTACCAGAGCGGCAAGTATAACTCTTCTTTTAGCAGCTGCTGGTTTAACTTTGATGGGGTCACTTTAAAGTAGGGCTGCGGAAATTAACGATTAATCCCTCGATTAATCGTTAATTTTTTTGATCGATCAAAATTATTTTGATCGATCAAAGTTCTTTTGCTCCGTACTCACCTCTCCGCCGTCTTCCGGGTCTTCCGTCGGAGATTCGGTGACGTCACGGACATCGACGTCACCGGACTCCTCCCCCTTCCCCAAGTGGCTGTCGGCTATGAAGGGAAGGGGGAGGAGTCCGGTGATGTCTATGTCCGTGACGTCACTGAACTCCTCCCCCTTCCCTTTGTTACCCGATGAAGCTGCTTTGGCCGGTGAGTACACATCCCGGCCGGGAGAGAAACACTTTTTACCTGAAAGGTTTAATCTGCTCAATCGAGCAGATTAAACCTTTCCCTGCGATCGTTTTTTTTTTTTTTTAGATTTTTAAAAAATTCGATTAATCGAACAGGAAATTTTTAATCATTACAAGCCCTACTTTAAAGTAAATCTAATGTGTTTTGAATCTTCAGTAATTAAAAGGTACTAAATAAAGATGCTTGAACGTATCATTAGATATGTGCTTAAGTGCCTCAATTCCCAGGTTGCTCTATTTTGACATCTGTGGAGAAAGTTGAGCTTCAATCCCAAATGTAACTATTGCTCATTGAATCCATCTGCACTCCAAGGCAGCCTTTCTTAACTATTTTAGAATGGGCCCACTCACACTGGTAGTCAGAATAAATGGGAGCGGGGCCCCCTTATACTGGTGGCCAGTAAAAAACTGGAGTGGAGCCCCCCTTACTAGCAGTCAGTGATAAGAATGCCCTGTTACATGCTGTAGGTGGTCCCTGGGAAGAATGCTTACATTGGTACTCGGTGTATTGCCCCCTTGCACTTGGGGCCATTCATAAGAATGCCCTCCTTACAGGCAGCTAATATGCTTATTGGTGTCAGTGGTTACTTACCTGGGAAATCAAAGGAAAAACTTGATTGCCCCAAGCTGCTGCATCTGCAAGGTAGCATTGGTGCCATAGCTGTACAGGCACTAAGCAGGATATCAATCCACTGCTGCTCAAGATATACCTAGCAATGTCTAGAGGAACCCTAGGATTTCATAGAACCATGGTTGAGAATTGTTGCTTTAAGGGACCCAATATAAAGTTGAAGTAGGCGGCAGAAGTTTAGTTTTTTTTCACCTAAGTGCCATGTCACACTAACTGTTCTGTTGCTGTTGGCAACTCGCCAACAACAGGTTCTCTCGGTAGGCAAAGAAATCACTAACCTGTTTCTTAAGCATCGTTCACATTGCAGGCCGGCAAATAAATCACTAACCTGTTTCTTAAGCATCGTTCACATTGCAGGCCGGAATAATAAGAGGCCGTTCTGTTTCTGATCAATCAATGGCAATTGAGATTTGGGCAGCATTTTAGCCAGCAATGGAGTTACACTGTAGAAGCAGGCACGTGTTCTGTTTATCAATCCTGTTCCTTCTTGGGACAGGGTCACTAGTCTGACATGAACCTATGTTGAGATATATAATAGCATATTCTTTGTTTTGCATGCTTCTGGGGAACTCCACCAGCTAATAAAATGTGTAGGCACATGTATTTCCCACAGAATATGGTTAATTAAACAATAAGCTTAAGACACGGCAGGTTTATGCTAAGCTCTTCACTCAAGCTCTCCATAGTACTCCAAGAACCTCAAACTGTTTTCCCAAAGTCACAGCATATGTGCACTCATGAATCTTATTTGTCAATTCCCAGACCTGGAGAGTGGGAGCGTGCCTATATTTCCATCATCAGGAAGTTATGTTTTGCCTATAAAGTTTGAGGGGCCCTTTGGAATGTCCTGGGGCAGTGATTAAAAACGGTTAATGAGAATTGGCACTGGCATCTGCAGATGTTTCCAAATTTTTTGGGTTTCAAATAACATTTTATTGAGATCAATTTGGGGGCTGCCATTGCTGATCTCCTTTTACATACTAGTTGTGTGGCTGGTATGCTGATCTTCTGGTTTTAATTATTCCACTGGTCTGAATGACCTGGATAGTCAGAATTGCTCTGTTTTAGTGAATCAAAGTGTTCAAGCAAGAGGGTCATTTTGACAACTGGTAGCTGGAATTTACACAAAAATTGGCAATTACAGCCTCTGTTTTCTATCTAAGGGAGAGGTTTCCTTTAACCCTTTTGTGACGGGAGATGTACACTGTACGTCCCATCACGAAGTGCCTATATGACTGGCCACGTACACTGTACGTGACGAGTTATATCAGGCTTTGTAATGCTGGTAACAGCTTATTCTCAGCAGTTACCAGTCATTAATGAATGCCTCAGTATTGAGGCATTCATTAATGAAATAGTTAAGCTTTTGTAAAAGCTTTTTTCTTTCACTAATGAAAGAATGAAGCCGTTACATGCAAATACGGGACCATAGCGATCCTGTATTTGACAGCTGAAAATAGGTAGCAGAGTGAGTCACTTATCTGCTATTCATTTTGACAGCTGATAGCCCAATGTTTATGATACATTTCACCAAAGAGATACAATGTATCTCTTTGAGTGAAATGTATCGGACTTCTGATCGTCTGGGCCGATCAAAGACCTTTTAGTGAGATCTGAATCTGACATGCTGTCAGGATCAGTCTCTAAGGTTATTATTAGCTGTTCCTAAGTTTGGAGCAGCCTAATAATAGCCAAAAATGTAAAAAAAAAGTTATTTTTTCAAGCAGTCATCAAAACTTGTGAAAAAAAGTGTTTTTTTTTCCTAATTTTTTTTATATTTTATTCAAATTAAGTCAGTCATTTATGAACAGAAACGGAAAATAAGCTCAGTCATGAAGGGGTTAAAGCCTATTTCCAGCCAACATTTGTGATTTTTATTTTGGATATAGTAGCCAGGGGTTAGAGTCTTTGTTAGGTTTATATTTTGGGGAGAACTCCCCATGCTCCCCTATCCTATCAGTGTAGGAAGTCATGGGAAATCTTTCCAACAGGGACAAATAAAAAAACAAAACATTTTTTAGTATAGCTTCCCAGAACCTTTGACAGTGTTTTAATTGTGGTCTGTCTTCCTGTCCTGGTGACAACCAATACCACATTTCTTGTACTGGTTTCAGAAGTGTAACAGGAACAAGAACGCATAACATGAGGTCTCATAAGGACAAACATTTAACAGAAGTGTTACCTACCTCCCCCTTTACAACATTTTTTTTTTTTTTAACAAGCACATGTTTTTACTTTATTAAAATATTGGGAGCTAACCGTGTACCTTCGATGGCTTTATAGCATACAGGGATTTGAGTTTTTTTTGTTCCTGTGAGTGGCCACCCCTCATCTGCATGTCATAGCTGATCAAAATTGAACCTCAAATAAAATCTTTAATCCCATTAATTAAAAGTAGGGTCCCCTTTACTGGTCTGTGTAAGCTGTCAGTCAGCATGATGTAGTGGTCAGGGGAGAGCAAAGTTTTTTTTGTTTTATTTTTATGATGTCAGACACCACACTAAATGTCAGTCGGTGTCTCTTTCACTGCAGCCAATCAGTTGCGTTTAGTGACTTCTGAAGCTTCTATTTTTTTTTAATGCCCTGCTTGTTTTTTTAACTGGAGTTCTTTGATAAATATGAAAGATTTTATCTGCATTGTATTAATTACCCATTAATTATCGTTATGCAGGATTTTGGTCCAAAGGTGAACTTTAAGAAACAGAAGATAAAAGTTGACAGTTTCACTGGTCTTCCTAACTTCAGCAAAGTCCTGTGGGAACGCATGAAGACGCACACTGTGCTAGAAGGGTTTCTGCCTGTTGAGCAGTGTAATCTGGATTATAACTCTGACAGAGGATCTGCCATTGATCCTCACTATGATGACTCTTGGCTATGGGGTGAGAGACTCGTTAGTCTGAATCTTCTTTCAGATACAGTGCTTACTATGACGAGTTCTTCCACAGATACATTGCAGCTCTTATCTTCTGGAAATCTAAGTAGTGAACCAAATGGAATCCTTGATCTGAATGTTAATTACAGCAGTCATCTGAATAATGCACAGTGTGTCCTTCAGGACTCTACAGCATATAGTGAAACACAGACTGCCCTAGTTCCTTGTACGGAAGTGGAAGTCGCTATATGTTTACCAAGGAGATCTTTGGTGGTCTTATACGGAGAGGCGCGGTATAGTTGGAAGCATGCTATATACAGACAGCACATCAAACAGCGCAGAGTTTGCAGCACTTTCAGAGAATTATCAGCAGAGTTCATGGCTGGTGGTGTTCAGGAAAAACTGGGACAGATGCTGCTAGAGATAGCCCTTGCTTTCCAGGGAAAATCAGTTTAAAGAAGATTATCATTAGTGTGTCTATTTATTCTTTATCAATTTTAAATGATATTAAAGTCAAAATGTTTTCAGCTATTTCAAAAGCTAATTAAATCACTTACAATGGATGCTGATACTTGATGCTTAAAAGTTTGTTTCCTGCAGAATCAGCTGAGCGCTAGCCCTGATATTCTGGTTTAGGGTGGCTCCTTTCCCTTGCAGGGTCCTATAGAGCCACCCTTGTGTGTGATGTCTCCACAAATGCACAGGTGCAGCAAGTTACGACAATCCCCCGCTCCTTCTTTCTACCTTTTTCCCTTCTCCAGATGGACAGCTGCTGTAGACTGCTCTCTCTTGAAATCTTGTACTGGACAGGGTGTTCAAGGAAGCCGATCTGAGAGAGTTGGAGCCAGCTATTTGGAAACATAATAGGGGGAATTTATCAAACCTGGAGCAGACAAACTCTGGAGCAGATGTGCATGGCAACCAATCAGCTTCTCTCTTCAGTTTGTTCAGTTAAGATTTGAAAATGAAAGAAGCTGATTGGTTGCCATGCACAGCTGCTCCAGATTTTGTCTGCTCCAGGTTTGATAAATTCCCTTCAATGACTCTCAAGTGCTCAGGAAAAAGGTAAATACATAATTTGCAGGGCAATATATATTTGTTGGATCTTCAAAAAGTTAATTCAAAAGAGTTCAATACCACTTTAAGTTATTATGTATAATGTTTTAATTCATTCAATCAGAAGATAGTTTCTGGTCAGTTTATTTTACAATGTATGATGATTATAAATAAAAACAGATGTAATTTTCTACCTGTGATTATTTGTTTTGTTGAACATTGCTATCACATTAAAAAATAATCTCTCCAATCATGTTTGTCCCTTTAATACAGTAACATGAATGTGACCTTCACTCAGCCCCCAGCTTTTACCAGGACCAAGACTTCAACTTGCAGAATATACTTTCTGCTAAAGCCCAGTTACTGTGCTGTGTGAGGTACCGTAACTAGGTGCATTGCTTTGTGTTTTCACCCTTCTACTGGGAGGTGCATTGGGGTGCCATTCAAATTAATAGCAGTGCAATGCACCTAGCTTAGAGTACCGTGCGCTGTGCGATAGCACGCGCTAAATGCACAGTTACGTGTGCTTAGTGCAATGCTACAGTTTGAATGTGCTCTTATAGTTTCCTTTAATCCATTCAAAGGGTTCCCAAAGCGGTGTGAGTTATCTAAAAAGACAGCACAGAGGAAGAGAGGCTGAACCAATCTCACTGACACTCTTGACTAAGTTGTATGATAACTTGTCTAATTCATTTACTTCTATGTGTAAAATTTGGCTTTGACTATTGAACTCTGTAAACAGGAAAGGGATAGCCTGGAAAGCATCAAAAAAGAGCCTATTACCTCATGCGCCATGGTATTTGTTCAATACCTTGCATTCTCTTGCACACAAGACCTCTTTAGTTTTCAGACCTCTTCATGAAAGATTAGGGGGCCTGACACCAAATACATGAACCTTTTAAAAATTATGATTGGTACACACCTTTTAACATTTTTCTAATGCACTGTAGACACTGATGTTGGTATTTCCAACACAAAGTACAAATTTGATGCCATACAAGTGTTATGTTGCCTCCATGCTCTCGTACCAGAGAGACTCGTTGCTAGCTACAGCATATCTGTGCTCACAAATATACTTTTCAAAACCAACTTAACGTATATACAGAAGAGACTATAGCACCACATACTACTACATAAGAAGAATGAACAATATATAATATTGACTAAAAGAAAAAACTATTTAATATGTAGTATTTCCCTGGCTATAAACATATTGTATGTACAAAACCACAATACATTCCCTTTACACTAAACATTAAGAACATAAAATACTATGGGGGATGTTTATGAGCGCTGTTGCGCTTTGAGTGACCTTTATAAATGCACTTGTGCTTTCTTTCCAAAAGTTGTGCCATGTGAATGTGTACATTTTCAGTTCCTATTGCTGCTGTTCGAATGTCTGCGACTTATCTTTCATGGGAGAGCTAAAGGCTGTGTCAAGTCTGAACCCCTCTCTGCAATCAGCTAATGTTGAAGGGTATTTACTGTTAGGGGAGGCACCACTGTACCTATTCAGACCACTATCTGTAGCAGTATCACCCTCATAAATTAAGGTTGCTATACACAGTTTTAAATTCGGCCGATTCCTGCTGAGTTGGCTGGAATCGGTATCATGGGTGGCCAACCAGCTCCACAAAAGAAGATTGAAAAATCCAAGGAGCCGGCTGGAAACAGCTGCATTCAGACAGCCATGGGTGCTGGCTGTGTAAATAAAATGGCCTAGCAGGGGAGATTCCTCTATCCACACTATTTAGCGTGATCACTAATTTGCTGCTCACTGTTCTCCTTGCTGGAGACTCGGACATTGGGAAGCAAAGCCTTGCCTCTACCAAGATGACCACCTTCACACAATGCAGAACAAGGCACGGGAATGTTAGTAATAAGAAAAGATCAGCTGCATTGATACCATAATCTATTCTCATGACTAGTCCTTTGCTCTACGCCTGCCTTTTGTGGGCATTATGTTTGTGGTGTGGTGTGTTTTAAACACACTTTTTTGCACGTTAATGTGCATTTCCTAAAGTGATCTTAAAGTTAAAAGGTTTTGAAGCCATTTCAAATGCTGAATAAATCTCTTACAATGGATGGTGCTCCTTGATGTGCAAAAGTTTAATTTAGTGTAAAATCAGCTGGTCCCCTGAGCCTTGATATCCTGTTTTAGGGTCCCTTGCAGGGTCCTTTGGAGCCACCTCTGTATGTGCTAGTAAGCTGTGTGTGTCTTCACAAACACACAGGCACAGCAAGACCAGCCATTCCCCTGCTCCCCCTCTTCTTCCTTTTATCCTCTCTCTTCTCTAAGCTAGTACATGGAACGTTGCTGCAGACTGCTCTGTCCTTTGTGATCTACTGAATAGGAAGTTCAGGAATGCAGAGCTGAGAGAAAAGGAACTAGTTGTTCTGAAAGGTGATGGCTGTAATTGCTTGGGCAAAATTTTAAAGAAATAGTTTGCTGGGCAATATACAATATATTTGTTTAATTTAGATTTATTATGGGAAAAATGTTTGAGAGTTTAATGCTACTTTAAGACAGGGGTGCCCACAATTTTGGTGTTACAATCTACTTTTCAAATAACAAGCTACATGAGATCTACCAACAAAAAAAACCTCCCTTGCTCTCTCCTGGCTGTCTCTCCTTGCTCTCTCTCCTGGCTGTCTCTTCTTGCTGTCATTCCTTGTTTTCTCTCTTGGCTGTCTCTCTTCCCTCTCTTGCCTGTCTCTCCTTGCTCTCTCCCCTGGCTGTTTCTCCTCTCTTTCCTGGCTGTCTCTCCTTGCTCTCTCTCCTGTCTGTCTCTCCCGCTCTCTCTCCTGGCTCACCTTGCTGTACTTTGCAGTGTAGTGCAACAGGCTGTGTAAACTAATATTCTTTGATGTAATACATAGCACTTCAACCACCAGAATCTACCAGAAAGGTGTCAGGGAGCTTGGCTCAGCAGACTCAGGCTAATAGGTAATCATGTGTGCATAGCTAAATAAATATACCAAAATGGAATAAAGGGGCCACTATTCACACCCTTCGTGATCTACCAGCATCAGCTTTGAGAGCTACTGGTAGATCACGATCTACCTAATGGGCACCCCTGCTTTAAGGCATTCTGATGCTTCTGATTAACCCGGTCTACCCTCTGGCTTCCAAGGACTCTTCTATATGGCTGAGTGTAACCTCCATCCCTCTCCATCCAGGATTGCATGTAGTAGGAATTAACCTATTGACTACTGGGACTACTGCTCTCATCCGCCACTGCTAACTGCAAGTACAAACTTATTACTGGATTGTATTCACACGCGGGTATACTACGTTATGCTTGTTACATGTGTTCTTGGTGTGTGGGTTCCCTGCAGAAGGTCTAACTAACTCTTCCTCTGCTTATTGGAAAACAAGATCCCTAGGAAGAACTTTGTTACTTGTATGATGTAATACAGGTTGATCTAGACTTTACACACAATCTAATTTGTAAACGCATTGTTTGGGGGTATGAGTAATACTACCCGTATGTCAGTGCAGGACTTCAACTTGCCTTGTGAGTTAAATAAGCTGTATGACGTGATTACAGATATTCTGAATGCACATCTCTACTAAATGGAGCATGCATTAGGTCTATAGCACCAGTACCATTGTAAAGCTTCATCCACGATCCTGAATGGACTACTGAAAGCCCAACTTGCGTATAGTCTCAGCAACAGACAGCTGAAGCTTCCTCTTCCACAGTTGTGATCCACAACAGGTAAATACAACTCCTTGCTATTGTGTTACACCTGGTCTACTGCAGTGGGTTAAACATACACACATTATTGCATGTTAACATGCATGTCGAAAAGGCAGGCCATTCATTTGAATGGGTTGCCTAACACACCAGAAAAGACCAAAAATCATGCATGTAGTATTTTAGGTAGTGTTTGCATGTTAGCGTGATGCAAAGGCTATGTTGAGGTGCTTTTTAGAAAGAAAAGCATTGCATTACACCAAAGATTATAGCACACCTCACCACAATGCTATTGTTACTGAACAACAGTGATGTGAACCAGCCCCCTTACAGTTCATTTTCTTTAGAAAGCAGCCACAGCCTCTGTAGAAAAGCCTGCCCCCTGCCAGAATGCTGTAGAGAATAGACATGTGCACCAGCAAAACATTCGTTTAGTTTAGTTTTGAAACAAAACAAAAAAAAATTGTTTTTAGTTTCGTTTTTCGGGTCCGAAATTAAATTAGTTTCGGACGAAATTCGTTTATGGACGAATTTCGTTGCAGCAAAATTACATTAGGGTAAAAAAAAATGAAATTTTTTTTTTTTTTTTTTACAGTCTGCAGAACATGAAAAAAAAAAAAAAAGCCTGAGGTTCCCCCCCAATTCATACCAGACCCTTTAGGTCTGGTAGGAATGTTAGGAGAATGGCAATTCAAAAGCAAAGAAAAAAAAAACAACTTTATTCCTTAACCTGCGACCTTGACAATGGCAAACCTGTCCTCTAACCAATACACTATTGCCTCTGTACTTTAACCATAGAAGCATTTGATATATATGAATGCAATAGGTAGCATTTGACAGCTGAGAATGTCAAATGGGCGGAGCGAGCCGTGACATCATAGCTCGCTCCACCCATCTGTTGACATTCAGACTGAATGTCATTTTTTGTGACAAGTTTTCGTCGGGTTCGGGTGGTCGTCTGCGGCGGGACTTTTATAGGCCCTTGCCAAGGGCACGTGGCCTGGTAAGGCGCAGGGAGGGAGGAGCCGCTCCATCGTCCCCCCCCTTTCCTGCCCTGCCGGGCCTGTCCTCGGATCAAGGGTCTGGTAGGACTGTTAGGGGGGACCCCAGGTTTTTTCCCCCCATTTTTGGGGGCTGGGGTTCCCCTTTAAAATTCCTACCAGACCTCAAGGGTCTGGTATGGATTTTGGGGGGAACCCCACGCACTTTTTTTTGTGTTATAAGGGGCGGGGTCCCTCCTAACATTCCTACCAGACCTAAAGGGTCTGGTATGAATTGGGGGGAAACCTCACGCTTTTTTTTTTCCATTTTCTGCAGACTGTAAAAAAAAAAGTCATTTTGCTGCACCCGTCCAATAACGAATTGCGTTCTTTACAGTCTGCAGAAGATGAAAAAAAAAAGCCTGAGGTTCACCCCCAATTCATACCAGATCCTTTAGGTCTGGTAGGAATGTTAGGAGAATGCCAATTCAAAAGCAAAGAAAAAAAATCTTTATCCATTACTCTCCCTGCCCTGGATTAGAACCTGCGACCTTGACAATGGCAAACCTGTCCTCTAACCACTATGCTATTGCCTCCGTACTTTAACCATAGAAATGTTGTAGAGGGAAAATGTTGTAATTTTTTTTCCTAATGTCGTTTTGCTGCAACGAAATTCGTCCAATAACGAATTTCGGGAAATCGGGAATTTCGGATTAGTTTGCATTCGTCTTAGCTGTAATGCGGATGCATCCGAATTTCCGAAAATTCGTCCGAAACGAATTTCGGAACGAACCGAATCGTACATGTCTAGTAGAGAATGAGCTTTGTTCTCTGAGTGGAAGCAGTGGTCTCTCTGCAGAGTTTTGACACACACCTTTTATAACTAGTACTAGAGCAGGAGAAGGAACAGCAATCACTTGCAAGTTTACCCTGCACCCAGCAATCATTGCTGGGAATGTAGTCCCTGATTTTTAAATATCACCAGAAGTTAGTGATATTTACAACCTAATTTAAGGCAACCTAAAAACAGGGCAAAAGCTCGTAACATTATTCTACAACTTCAGTTGCCCAATATCAATGCATATAGTTCTGTGTTACCAGAGGAGACCACAGCACTGTTTACATTCACATTGGGCAAGTAAAGTTTCTAGAACAATGTTACAAGTTTCTGCCATATTTTTAGGTTGGCTTTAATGATTTATATAGCATAAACCATGTTTTTTATTTGTGTCTGAAATTCTGTAAAAATGGGAACTTTCTTCTTCCTCCATCACAAGCTGAATATTTACATTGTGAATGTCCCACAAATATCAATATACAAACAGGATAATTCAGCAAGATCGTACAAAGAGCAGTGATGAGATCATAGGTGGCATAACCTCCAGCAGTCAGTCATATTTTATAATTTTGGAGATTTCAGAACACTGAAAGATCGTAGCTGATTGGCTGTCATTGCTGCTCCACTTTGTACTTTCCTCTTCGGTGGGTTCTGTCAAGCCTGTAAATGTTTTTTTAGAATGTCACAATAATTTGTTTTTCATTAAATTCTTCCAACATTTCCATATAAGCAAGTGAACGAGCACTAAGCACCTTAAACAGGAAGACCTTGTGTTTTTATTAATAAGAAAACCTGGGGGATGGGGTGCTTATGGCCCATTAGGGTGAGACACAACTGACCCATATCACTCACATAATCACATTACTACTTAGTAAGAGTTCAGAAAACCCAGAGAGTTTTGAGATGACAGTAATTGTAACCTTTTCACGGAAGTCGCAGTGGATTTAGATTTTGATCTTTTTATACCATGTAGGCACTGCCCAAAATGTAACAAATGTCATTTGTGACTCAGCCACAATGAGATATTTAATTGGCGAGGGTACTTTTCAGTAATTGTTAAGATGTTCAAAGGTCAGTTTGATTTACAATATACAACAGCAAAATACATTAAGTACGGGGCTTTTAAGGTGTCGCACCAGGAATAAAATAACCACAATTACGCTATAATCAGCATTTCACAAGTTTATTATTAAAAAGTGTATAATAACATTATATTAACATTAAAACATATAGCCATACTGCTTATGTCCATATATATCCCAAATGGCATCTCCTTACATAAAATCCATATCAAAGCGCAATACCTCCCTGGACCACATATACACATTGTGTACATAAACAATTCAATAAATTCTTCAACCAATAATTTCTCTATAAATAATGACTGCATATGTATTGTAATCATGATTTCGATCCTTGAATTAGACATCAATGTGCAATGATTCTACGCGTTTCGCCAAAGCTGCCTCAGGAAGATAGTCTGTAGCCTATAATGTTTTTATAATGGATAAATGTACTAATAATTGTGGTTATTTTGTTCCTGGTACAACACCTTTAAAAGCCCTGTACCTAATGTATTTTGTTGCTGTATTTATAAATATAGGGGTGTGGTGTCATGTTCTCTTCGGTAATTCAAAATGTGTGTATAAATTGATTTACGGTATGTTGAATCAAATTAGAACAATAAATTAATCTTGGGTAAAGTTCTGTGAATCTTGCGTGAAAACATTTATAAATAGGTCCCTAAATGTTTTAGGTTGCTAATTTCTTTGACTTTTTTTCTGTTGTGTTAAAAAAACTCCAAAACGTAAAGTACACAACACAAAACACAATGTGAAAACACAAAGAAAAGGACACAAAGTCTTTATGTATAATAATTTATTATTTAATTTCAACAAAGAGAAGAATCATTGGTAGATATGTTGACAAAAAGCAATGAGTATGCCAGGAGTATGTGGGTTGTCGTTGGAGCATATCAACAAGTGTTCAGTAGTACAAGAGATATCAAATGCCAGGAGATGCAATGAGCAAACAGAGATCTTACAATTTACAGATAAGAGCATTGTTAGGGGGGAAAAAAAATCCAAATAGCAAGTATATTAATAGACCAAATTACTCAAATACACAGCTTTAAATAAAGACCTATCATAGACATATGTATCTATTGACATGACCTAAATGAGTCCCTATATTTTAATTAGAGAGAGAAGAAATAAGAGAAAAAAAGGAAACACAAGAATAAAGAAAGGGGGACGGGGGATTATCTCAGGTATAAAGTAAGAGATAGTAAGGGCCTAAAATGGCTCCATTGGTCCCGAGTCATATAGTGCAGTCTGTATAGTCCTCCTACCAAATTACTATTTTTTGAAGTTGTTCAATAGGATTAACTATACACACCCAGTCTGCTATGGTAGGGGGTTGTGTAGATTTGAGTTTTTATGTATTTATACTGTTGCAGCCAAATTTGAGAACCACCCACTCCATGTTTGTTGTGTGTTCCCATTCACTAACCATGCTTAAAAATCATTTTATAAAATGTCTTACCTAGTTTTTTCTTTGGAGAATGGTTATACATAGGATACTATAGAAAGCTTGTATTGTTCAGAACCACTTGAAATGCGCCTATTTAGGAACACTTCAGGGACAGATTGGACTAAGTGCATTAACATACAATGCAGAACCCGATCCTTGATGTATTTAACCCTTTACTAGGGCAG
>NW_017306316.1:925806-1006087 GCF_000935625.1 Nanorana parkeri
ATTTTCTTTTATTTATGTATATGCCTTATCTATTTATCTATCCACTATACCTTATAAATCTATCTTATATTTCTATCTAATGTTATCTATATTTTAGGAGGAATCTAACATTATCTATCTTTTTAGGGGGAGGTGGTTATCATTCTATGTTATCTATGTATACTGTATACATTATTAATTAAATACTATATAAATGTATCTATATATATTTTTTTTGTTATAGTTACCGCTCATTGTCTTCTGTCTCACTGGATTTCTTGATGATGTCCAGCTGGGTCTTCCACCATATCTGTGTCCACCTATCTCATGGCAAAACTAAAGAGACAGCAGACAGTGGTGTTGGACAAACATGAATATTAATATAACATTTGTGTATAAAAACAATTACCCAAGATATTTTATCCAAATACAAATAGTCACTCAAAATTCACTCGCACCAACATATCTATCTGTCCACGTCTGATGATAAGGACTCCGTGGTGTGAGGGAGTCTTAGGTCACCCCTACAAAGTGGACAGGTCATGCTGGAACGCAGCCACTCATGAATGCAGGTCCGATGAAAGGTGTGGCTGCATGGGAGATGTCTGCAGGAAGAAAGAAACTCAAAAGATCAGAATCCGGGCTGACAGCAGTTATATGTTATAATACATTAAAACTAAAACACTAGAAAAATATAAACCTTATTTCTTATGAGTAGATGGAGAGCACAAGCAATACATTACCCGACTTCCTCGCCGTCCTCCATATTGGAGAGACAGATGGAGCACTCCTGCTTGAAGGAATCTGCGTAATTCAGCTTCCTCTGCAGACAGATTAAATTGAAATGTTATTAGCAAACTAGATAAATAAATCTTATACACCACATACATACATCCTTCATTCCAAATATCTGTCTACATTTTTGTGTCAATGAAAATATTTCTGTGTGTCGAGCCAAACACTTTTTTTTTAACATTTTTAATAGAGTGGGAAGGGGTCAGAACCAGTGTTAGACTTGCTGATTTTTGGGTCTCTCTTTACATATTCTCCCACTTCCTGTCCTGCTGACAACATATTGCTAGACAGGAGGTGAGAATAACGTGGCACCACCAACACAAACAGAAACAAAACTGCTTTACTTCAGTAGAGTAGGGGAGGACTAGAACCCATATCAGCTTTTTATTTCTGTCTGTGTTCCTCTTGCAGATTCTCCCTCACTTGCTATCTAGTAAAACCGTTTTTGTTTTTTTTGTTTTTTTTTATATTCTTTTTTAAAGTTTTTACATATTAATACAAACCAGTAAAATGTTGTTAACGGGACAGGAAGAGAGTGAAAATCTCCTGACAGGAGTTCTAATTGGCTTCACTTGCACATTAAAGCAAATGTAAAAAAGAAGGCAAAAGGTTTTAAAAATAGGTAGAGTGGTTACAAAATTGTAGTCAGTAAACATTATTAAAGTGTCTCTTAAATTTGGCAAAATAATTCCAAAATAATAATAAGTGCTTTCATGAATAAGGCCTATAAAATTAGCACCAAGCATGCAGACATTGAAGACTGGTTGGCATACTTATTTTTTGTCTGTGACTCAGAAAATGAAAGCCAAAGGACCAAAATGACAGCTGGGCAACTAGGGGGTTGGCAGTGGCAGTTGTAGCCTTCCTCTTTCCCTCAGTTCAAGTCTCTCAGGTAGACCTTGAGATCCAAGGACTTTGGGAAAAGTGCAGATTGTGTTCTCAGAACAAAGCCGGCATACCTTCCCGCAGTGGTGCTGTGTATGGAGCTCTGCGTCCTCAGAGCCATCTATGTCCGCGGCGGATGAATTCTGGGGATCCTGCTGCTGATTGACATCTTGATCAGGAGGGAGGGGAACATCTTCAGTTTGCTGATAGTAAAACAGAAAAATCACGCTTTAGATGATAAAATGTGTAATAATGACTAATGTATTTTATATAATTACTTTCAATATTGTATAATACAAAACTACAATAAGGAATTATAACATAGCCATTGCAGTACATCTCAACATTTATAGGGTCAGTCCACCTGGGTGTAGCGGTGGGTTGTGCTGTTCCAGCTCATTCCGGAAAACAGTAAGTCCCCCTGCACTCCCTACAGCGCTCCCAGACCAAGTAACAATCGTGGCGCTCGAAGTGATGATCACGGATGGCGCCGTGCACAGAAGTCAATGGAGGATAGAAATCACCAGCACTCAGCAAATGAAGTTCAAAAAATAACATCCATTTATACCGATCTCTGCCCTGATGGAGGGATCCTGCGTGGTCCCGACACGTTGGATTATGCGATATGTGTGACGTTTGGTCCAAATAAATGGACGTTATTTTTTGAACTTAATTTGCTGAGTGCTGGTGATTTCTATCCTCCATTGACTGTTTCAACTCATCACACTTTTTTTAATTAAAGTGAATCCACCACAGCTGAGTTGCGTTGCGGTGACTTCAGGTGAGCTATGGTGCACTGCGGAATAATTTAGTTGAACATACACTGAGTGGCCAGATTATTATGACCACCCCATCATTACTTCGTTGGGCCACGAGATAACTCCACGAGATGACTTCGTTGGGCCGCCTCGTGACTCCACCAGATGTTGAAAGGTAATGCGAGGAATCTGACACTGCACTGTTGCCCTTTTGTTGTCTTGCACCAGTCTTGCCACTCTCCGTTCTGCCCTAACATTGACTAGTCGCTGACGGCCACAATTCGCAGGTTCAGACCCAGATTTTCGGCTGACAGTCCAGTCTGTAAATACTTTAATAATGAGCCCCTTTTGAACATTGAACTAATTCTGCTGTTTTGCTGATACTCGCTCCATGGCTCGCGCCAACAATCACGGCACGTTCAAAGGCTGTTAAATTGCGTTGTTTACCCATATCTCCAGAAAAAAATCACTTCTACTGTCGTGGTAAACAACCTGCTTCCCTATTTATAATGGTCTGGCCCTCTAGCAACTGCAGCGCGAAATTATAGCTAATTATAGCTAATTTGCTTACAAACATCAGGTGGTCATAATAAACTGGCCACTCAGTGTATAAGTAAACACACCTGGTCATGTTCCTCAGCTTCCGATGAGTCGCTGAGTGAAGAACCCGTGATGATATCTATATAATCAATAAAAGAAAAAGTGAATGTAAGCATTTTACTTCATGAGAGCTTTCTTCCCTTTTCAACATTACATTAATACGCAGGCAAGGTGAAAAAAGTGGTTTGCATAAGCTGTACTGCATGTATGTAAGCATACTATTAAGATGAGATTGAATTAGGTTTAACCTGGAGAGCAAGCTGGAAAGGTAATATATTTATGTTTTCCTTTATCATGAGGGGGTCTGGATCTGGTCAGTGGAGACCTAATCCAGACCCCCATGCAGCTGTTCAGCAGCAGATCCATTCTTTAACAAGCTATTGCTGGTTGCAATCAGCCTGCAATAGATCAATATGGCAGTAATCCATAGCAATCTTGACTGATCTCAACATAGTAGACATTTGCTGCTTGCTAATGGTTTCTACACGTTTTCCTTAATTTTTGCTCTCCTGATCTACATTACTAAATAGTTGAACTCTGGTGTTTCAGCTTAAAGGAGAATTATGAGGTGAGTGCTTTTCACTCACCTCATAGTTCTAGCCGACCTGTGACAATGAGACTGTCACAGGTCGGCTCAGTAGATCGGGAAGTGAGCGAACACATACCGACGTTCACTCACTTCTCGATCCTGTCACGGCAGAGAGCCATGACAGGAGAGGGACTGGATTCCCCCCTCCCAGCTCCGATTCTCCAGCGCTGACTGGCGGAACGGACGGGGGAGGGGGCGGGTACAGCTGGCTCAGTATACCGCGAGCTGTAGCTTGCGGTATACTGAGCTTAGGGTGACGGGAGGACGCTAGTTTGTGTCCTCCCGTTAACCTAAAGAGAATTATGGGGAAAAGCCCTAACCCCATAGTTCTCCTTTAAGGTTCATCAATGCTAGTAGAATCTATGGAACATCCACAATTATTATGCACAGATATATACTTAGATAGAAAACATATATCCAGGGATAGATATATAGATAGATAGATAGATAGATAGATAGATAGATAGATAGATAGATAGATAGATAGATAAGGATCTTTACAATACCATCAAGGCTGTCTTCATCTGTGTATATGTCCTCTGATGACAACACAAAGATGAAGTCTGTGCTGGGATCTTCTACACTGTACGTGCTCCTGTCTTCTCTGTTGTCAAAGCTGTTTAGAGATGACTCGCTGCTGACAACAATGTTCCCATCTCCTGATGTGAGCTCTGTCCAGATGGAGGAAGATGACTCTCCTACATGGTGCTCCTCAGCAAAGGTAAATGTGTTGATGGAGACGATGATGTCATCAACTTCTATGGTGCCAAATATTGATTCCACGGTGCTGGAATCCGTGTCATCGCTGTACGGCCACAGGTCTCCAAGCCACCTTTCCACTGGAAAAAGTACAGTGGAATGAGTTGTTACAAGTCCTTACATCATCATTGTTTCATCATTAAAAGTGTCGCGAAAAGGTACACAGAGAACAAATCTTCATATTGTTCAGCTACAACCCAACAATGGTAAATACCAGCATGGCTTTAGGTATTCTCTGCAGTTCAATCATTTACATTTATTTATTTTTTTAAATCCATATAGCAGCACTGATATTTACAAACTATAAAGTATATTTGTAAAAAATGGTTAAAACCCATGTCAGTTTTCTTTTGGTTCTGTCTGTGTCTCGTTTGGTAGTTTTCCGTACACTTCATGTGCCAGAGACACAACAGGAAGTGAGGGAAAATGATTCCAGTGAGAGGAAATCTGTTCTTAGACATTTGTCACTAGAACCAATGTGTCATTGGAAGATGGTCACCAAGACAAAAAGAGATGGCGAATCTGCCCAGCAGGGATACTGACAATAACAAAATCGTGCCAGAGGTTCTAACACGTCTATACTTTATCAAAATAAAAATAGGGTTATTGCTTTAGATATACTTTAAGTTTTTTACAAAGATTCATATAAAATATTTTTTATTTCAGAATAAGAAGCCCCATTCAATTCTGCAATCCTCTTTCCTCTAACGGATTCCTCTACCATACATGAAAAATATATCTTATTGATTGAAGTGAATCCATAATGTGTGTTTCCCATTCCCGGCAGCTGCTGTTTCTTGTAAAAATTATTTACCTCACTTCACAGTTTCCGGATATTACACTCAGCGACTGTCTTCCAGCTCTGTCAGAGCCCACAGTCTAGTCTGTGAGCTGCTAGTCTGAAGAGTTGTGTCATGTGAGGCCGGCAGTGACAGTTGGCTGACAGAAGGGTTGGCAGAGCTCCATTATTGCCTGTTCCAAAGTGGCTCCAATAGTTTGGCTTCAGCCTTGCTGCGCAGCCGAAGGAAAACCCTCTTCTCGAACTTCAGGCAGCTTCAGAAACCTCAGCTCCAACTTCAGAGCTGCTCCAACATCCCCAGCTCCAGAACTGCTCCAACATCCCCAGCTCCAGAACTGCTCCAACATCCCCAGCTCCAGAACTGCTCCAACATCCCCAGCTCCAGAACTGCTCCAACACCCCCAGCGCCTGAACTGCTCCAACATCCCCAGCTCCAGAACTGATGCAATACCCCCAGCTCCAGAACTGATCCAACAACCCAGCTCCAAAACGTATCCAACACCCCCAGCTCCAGAACTGATCCAACAACCCAGCTCCAAAACGTATCCAACACCCACAGCTCCAGAACTGATCCAACAACTACTACTCCAGCTAAAAATTATTCAAAGTTTAGCTACAGCTGCCAAAGGAATATGTATGTATGTGGCAAATGTAAATTTGCATAGGTGCTTTGGCAGCACTTTTGGTATAACCGTACAAAATGAAGGTTTGTACTGGCACCATATGGCACTCAATATTCTGTAATAAATGTATTTTTGAATGTTTGACTTTGCCACACGTTTAATTTGATTTAAAAACACGTTTACATGGAGTAACTTTTAACTTTTGTTTTTAACATATACATTTTTATTGGTTTTATCACAGAAGACAATCGACAGTACATAACATCACAGTATTCGATGCGTAGACCGTAGCATTGACAAGAAAACATGTGTTTGCAGATGCTAAATATGAGTTATAGATCTGTTAATGGGTGGTTACAGATTGGAATCTATCGCTCTGACGGGATAGCTAATATGGGTACACAGTGGACCCAGAGCAGTGATGGCGTAACATATGGTACCCTCCGTTGCACTGCAGAAAAATGCAGCATGTCTGTTTTCAACATGCCCTTGCATTTTGTTTGTGCAAAAAGGCACAGGCCACTGCATATAGTATGAATGAGCCTTGAAAGCAGCGGTATGGCCATGGAATGGCTGCCCTAGGTGTTTCTGAACAGGAAAAAGTAAAATGAATATCTGTACTTGAAGAATTATGGACCCCTATGTACTAAGGGAAACCCATGCTGAGACAAACCTGGGGAGCTGTTATTGCTGACCTCATTCTAAAAATACAAATGCCCTGGCTGTCTCTGGCTTTTTTTTACTTTCTGAGTCATTGACCTGGAACTTGTCTGCAGATTAAAAGGTTGAAGTGAGCTCTGGAGATCTGCAGACTTGTTCCAGGTCAGTGGCTTAGAAAGTACTGAAGCCATTGGATAGACATGACAGCCAGAAAACTAGCTAACCAATGAGGTCAGGAATGGCAGCCTTCAATTTTCTTTATTTTGGTTATCATCATGAGGGAAATGAAAAGCAGGATACACATAATATTGCTGTGAAAACAATAAAATGTAAGCTGTTTTGAGATTAATTTATTTTCATTTTAAGAGAAACAATATCATATAAACATAAACATGATCATATGAAGGAATTGCACCACATACATATATTTATGTTAGGAGAAAACATCATTTTTGTCATGGCTGATACATTTACATTTTATTAAAGTGAGCCTGTTTCCAATATAGGCCAGCCCTGTATTAGAAGCCAAGTTGGTCAAATACCTGTTCCCCTCCGCTACACACACCGGCTCTTCCTGCTACCACTGTAAAGCCTAACTACAGCCAAAACTTTATTTTTGTTTTTAATAGAGCTAAGAATTGTTAAAACTGTCAGGATTACTCTCATGTATTTATAAACTTGTTGTGTAGCAGTCGAACTTCTGCTAGTTTTCTTTTGCTATCTGTAGAATGCTAACCTTTCATTTCCTGTGTGGTCACTGGGACCGGAAGTGAAGGGAAATCTATTTAATGGAGATCCAGACTGCAAAAGAAACATAACAGGGGTCCTAATTCTTCATCACGCCATCCATAATTCGGAAACAGTTTTCTGGAATTAGGTTTTAAATACAACCCAATGAACAAATACATTTTAAAATCGGTAGTCCAATGCAACTGTTCCTACAATAAAGCAGTGTGCAAACAGAACGAAGTCTGCCTACTTTTCCTTCAGTTGGGATGTGATGTGACTCCGATAGTCTTTGGATCCCTTTCTTCTCCTCGATCCTCTTCCCCTCCTCTTCTCTGGTTCTTCTTCTTCCTGGGTCCCTTTAAGAATAAAATAAATGTTGAGTATTGTAAGCAGAATAAGCCATAAACATACAAAACAACTAAAAGTCTAATTATGAGCCATGTACAACATTAAAAACTTCAGCTAAAAGTTTCTTCTGATATTGTGGGAAAGGTATATCTATATATATCTATATATATATATAGATATATATAGATATATATATAATTTGGGTATTCAAATTAGTCAAATTGTGAATGTCAAGATGCCGTGAAATTTGGCCTGGGCATCTAAGCAGCGATGACCTCTGCTCATGAAAGGGTTAACTACCACATTTTCTTATTGGTAACCTATAATTCACTGTACACTTATGTCCCCCTAGGAGCAGATATAAAAAGATGACTGTAAATTGATTTTATTGGCAAAGATCCTCTTTTTTCCCCATCTCTAATGAGGTTTCACTTTATTTGTGGGGTACTGTCATTTCACTGTCCAAATAGTGTGTCCTTGCTGACCACAAGGACAGTCTCACCGGGCAGCCTGATATTATGTTCAATATAAGTAAAGCCTCTTCTGTGCCCCTCTCTGATTTAGTTTCACTATATAATTGGGCTCTTACGTGCCCTGCGCTTAATAGAGACCAATGCCAGCAAAGTCTTCACCCTCCCCTCCCCTGAACTCTGAATGTAGTATTAATCAGTGCTGCTGGTCAGCAGAGACAGAGGCCGTCCCTGTCCCATAGCATCTGCCTGCTGTCTACAGTGAAATCACTCCCTGCACTGTGCTGGTGAAGTGCAGAATAGGAGTTCAATGTACCCAACAATATTTAATTGCTGGAACCTACTGCTAGCAAAATTCCTGATGGCTCTGCATTTGTGTCAGCGCATCTCTGTTAAGAAAGCTTGTAGAAAGCAGCATGGTGTTACCGACTTCAGAAATTAAACAACTGCAAATACATAGAACACCTATCCTGCACTTCAGTCACTGTGCAGGGAGTGATATGACTACAGGCATCAAGCAGTGGGCCCGGTGGGCTCTTAGTGTTGACACTTTCCAGGCTGACCAGTAGCAGTGGTAACAGCATTCCCCCCCCCATTATATCATCCACCCCCAAACCACCTTGTTCCTCTGGCAGCATATCAGTGCATCGGATCACTGACCAGTATATCAGTGCATTAGATTACTTAGAACATATCAGTGTTGGATCACTGATATACTGTCAGTGTATCTGATCACTTACAGCTTATCAGTGTAGTAGATCCCTCACAGTGTATTAGTGTACTGGATCACTGACAGCGTATCAATACATTGATGCATTGATAACATATCAATACATTGGATCATTAACAGCATATTAATACATAAGATCAACACATCGATACACTGGATCAATGACATCAGATCAATACATGGGATCAATTACATCAGATTATTACATTGGATCAGTGACAGCAGATCGATACATTGAATCACTGATTGAAGATAAATACATGAGATCAATGACAGCAGATCAATACATTGGATCAGTGACAGCAGGTCAATGCATTGAATCATTGACAGAAGATCAATACATTGTAGCACTGACGGAAGATCAATACATTGGAACACTGACAGAAGATCAAGACATTGGATCAGTGACAGCAGATCATTACATTGGATCAATGACAGCAGATCAATACATTAGATTAGTGACAGCACATCAATAAATTGGATCAATGACAGCACATCAATTAATTGGATCAATGACAGCACATCAATACATTGGATCAGTGACAGCAGAACGGCCCCCATAATTTGCCTTCTTAATTGTGTTCAGTCCCTATTTGTGTTTGCCCGGGGGCGGATCCAGAGTCTAGTCTTGGGAGGGTCACTGCCAGAAAATAAGGTGTTGCTTACAGAACAGAATTGTGTAATACATGATGTTGCAGTTGTTTGTTATGTAGAACAGCCATTGTGCCTTTTTTCTTACACATCCTGACACTTTTGTGTGCAGGGATGGAATCTCTACCAGACAACATTTGGCACATTCCTGTCATTACAATGGGTCCAGCAAAACAAATGGCAAACGCACTCATCAATTTGTTACCAGCTTTGCATGCTGGCTGGCGAGTGTACTGGGAAAACTTTTTTGCTGTTTATTACAATGGGTCTGTCATCCACGCTGCACATTACTGTGAGTTTTATTGCTGTGGAGCTATATCCAGGCACAGTGTGAAGGATGGAGGGACCCAGACTGAAAGAAGGGGGGGCCAGTAACCGGCAAAGTCGGCAGTTGTCAGGGCCCCCTTCCTCCTATCTGGGCCCCCCCAAGTGGTGAAATGCCAGTGCCTGGTCTCACCTGGGACCGCTATGACCCTGGTAGTTCTACCACTATATAGAGGACTATAAATCCCAGCAATACATTACACAACAATATAGAATACCACCAGCCCCCCTGTACCTGTCTTTACCCTCTCCAGCAGACAGCCCCAGCTCTTTCAGTCTTTACCCACCCATGCCCCCTTATACCAACCTTCACCTACCCACCCAGAAACCTCCTCCGCTCAGTACCTGCTTCACCTGCAGCACCTTCTCTTTGGCGGCCAGGTGCCTGGCAGTGCCGGCAGAGCAGCAGCAGATGCAGGGAGTAGCAATGTTCTTTGGGGGCCAATTGCCCCTATTGCCCCCTGGATCTACCACTGTGTTAGTCTCCCATCTCTGTGCCCAGAGCAGCCGCACCATTGCCCCCCGTTTGTTACATCACTGGCCAGAGGCAATGAGGTAGTTATGGAGCAGAATACGTCTCTGCTGCCTGGACTTGCAAAATATTTTTTCTGATAGAAGCTTATGGAGATATTGGCCTCCTGATCACAACACTTCTCTCCCATCCCCCATCATCACCTCTTTTCCACTACCCACCTAATCTCTCCCACACAGCACTTCCCTCATACCCACCTAACCCCTCCCCCATATCACCTCCCATCCACCTAACCCCTCCCACATAGCAACTCCCATTCAGCCAACCCTTCCTGCATAGCACCTCCCATCCACATAACCCCTCCCCCATTTTTGGTGTATTTTCTAATTTACCTTGCTCACAAGGTCACTCTCTTTAAAATCTGTTGTCTTCTGAATGAAATTCTCCAAAAAATTGCTTTTGCACTCAACAAATCTGCAGAGGTCTGCTCAGTACTGGAGCTACTGGGCAAATGGTAGCCAGGCTCCAACTGTCATTTGAGGCCATGCAAACCATCACACTTACAAACTGAAAAGAAGCAGGAAGCAGAGGTACAAATATACATTATAAGAGCACAGTAAAACTAAACCATTATTTTACACTGACGCTCACCTATACCATAATATGTCACTTTATTACATTCTGTAACCATTATGGATGTGTACAAACAACAACAACATGACATCCGCCGTACTGACAGGCAACACAGAAGTGTTGGGTTTTCAGGGGAAATGGTTGCTAAACATGGATTAGTGAAGAACTCTGCGGGACATATTAAGCCTCATGTTTAAAGGCTGTTCAAAAGACAAATAACCCTTGTTGCCTATGGCAACCACCGAGATACCTCATTTAAGTAAATAGCCATAAAGAAGACCTGAACTGTGCCCAAGAAACGGTAGACAAAGGACAGATGACTTATCAGCACTATTGCTTGTGGACTCCATGCAGCTGATCCTTCCCTCAGCAATGACCTACCATGCCTGTGTCTCTGTGTGGAGGCGGCCATCTTGGTAGAGACAGAACTATGCCTCCTCATGTCAGAGCTGCTCCCCTGATCAGTCAGTTGGAACTTCCATAATAAGACGACTGTAGGGAAAGACGACTGGAACTGCATGGAGATTGGAAAATGATTCCTGGTGTGACGTATCTGTATTTCTGCTGTGACATGGAAATGGTGGGGATGGAATGGTGCGAGGGAACTTTCTCACAATGGACGGTGCCTTCTATACAGACCAAACTGGTTTTTGACAATGGTATGGTTGCCCTGTATTGTTTCCCCATTATTCGTATCACAATGGGATGGTGTTATGGGGAAACCTTGTGTAAACAATCACACCTAGACTGGTCAAGGCTTATGGCAATTCTTGATGCTCTGCTTCCACCTTGCGGTGGGAAAGTGAAATACATCGTATTTCGCTCTTATTCAAGTCTTAAGGGGCCCAACCCACAGGTGGGATGCCATTTTCTCTGAATAACAGCCAGCAGCCCAAAGGAGAGAGAGGACTTCTAGAGAGGACTAATCAAGGAAATCTAAAACAAAGGACTCCAGAGACTGCAACGAGAAGCCATTTTCCTGCAAACGCTTTATTGCCTAGAAGTCTTGTTCTTTATGGAATGTATGGAATATGCAGCCTCTAAGGTAAGTACTATTTTAGTGTTTCCTCTCTTAGAAACCATTACATGTACATGAAGGATTGTGTAGTTGGTGCATGTGATTGTTTGTAGCAGCCTGTATGTATGTTTTTTCTTCCTGTAACTAAGTTTGTATATGCAGCATTTTCACCAAGTAAAGTACTTTAAATATTATTGGGTGAGTTTTCTTGAGTTTTACTGCAAGAACAGACAACAAAATAGAAATTAAAGTTTGGCCAAGCTTTACATTTGGGCTCGTCCTTGGGATAAGCTTTTCATCTTTAGGATTTGTAGTCGTGAGGGTTGGATTGGAATGGAAGTGAACCTACAGCAGGACACTTGTTTTCAAGCAGTACAAAGCGTTTGGTGTCATGCAGATAAAAAGCAAAGCTGCTGAGGTGCGGGGTGCACCAGGAATACATGCTAAACACTCCCTTCTGATGGACTTCTGTACAAAACCTTAAAACTGGACCCGATGTCATCAATTCCAATATGAAAAACGCACAGACAATAGAAAATATATGGAGGACTGGTAAAATCTAGATCAGAAGGCAGAGGCTTTCAGCAGGTAGACTATTCCATCGCATTATTTTTATATCTTTAGGTTCTGACTGGGGTGTAATCAATAACAGGAAATCATTTATACTGCAGTCATTAGTTTTCTTTCAAAAAGGTAAGTACACCTAGCAGCCTTCTCTGAAAATGCTTGTCACCTAGGTGTATCTTCTTTTCACACCGGAGTCACGGCAGCGAGGTAAATGCCATTGGTTCAGCTTTGTTTTGCCCATTGCCAACCAACAGAGACAGAACAGGAGCTGAAGGAGGAATTTATGACTCCAGCTGTAACCTTGAAGTAAACCTGTCACTGTTCCGGTTTAGCATGTCCTTGTTGTGGGAAAGAATTGATAAATGTCTATCGATGTTTCTTAGTCCTGCTAGTCTTCTGCAGCCACTTCCCTTTCTACATGCACTCCGGTGATGGCTGCATGAACAATCAGCTAGTCACTGTTGCAGTCACCAACAGTGGCAGGTGCAGCTGTTTGAATACCATAGTTGGCAGAGGAGATTCCCCTATTCACGCTGTTTAGCCCGTATGGGCAAATCGAGCATTTATGGGGGGAAAACCCCCCCAAAACTCTAGTTTTTTTAAGAGTAGAAGCTATCTACTAACATATGAAATACCTAACCATGTGCGAGGAACCTTAAAAATCCAGTTTTTTTGTTGTTGTTACATTGTTTGATGAAGGTAAACACAGGTTTATTATATTTACACTCATTCACTTTACTAAGTTGACAGTCTATTGCTTTAGTAAATGAACCCAATGGTCTTGTAATCATATGATGGTACAGCATTTTTAAGCTGGCCTTACATGGAGCGACTTTCGGGCAGTTATCAGTAGCCTCCCGCCAGCCATTTAAAAAAATCAAAGGAGGCGGGCGGAAATTTTTGGCCAAGATGCAGTCACGTCTTTGAGTATTCTGATAGTGACACACCCGCTGCTGTCAGAATACAATACCCTGGCAGGGTGGATAATTCCCACATCCACCCCCTGTTAGCATGGATGGGAGAATCGCGAGTCCAGACCCATGGGCTATAAGTGTATGGGCAGCCTTTATTTGCACTGATCATCAAACTGACTAATCTAAGCTCACAATTTTTATAGCATATATTATACAGAGTATGTTTAATAACACCCCAGGAAGCCAATCTGCATCTCATTCAATAAAATCATCATATCCAATATATAAAATAAAACCTTTATTACATCACATCACACACACAAAAATGATCATGAATTTGAACTGTCAGCCCAACTGTGACTGGCTCTCGCAGCAATGCAAAGTCAAAATCAACCAGATCTGTCTTGTGCATGAACAGTGGACTCAATAATAGTATAGGACTTAATTGAAAATGGCTTCTCCTATACAATTATCACTTGTAACCTCTACAAAAAAAAAAATATACATTTTGGATCCGGCATTCTCTTCATGAGAATATGTGCTGGCGGTTTTTTATCATCCAGTTGTAAACATTGGCGTTGTTCCAATTCCAAAAATGTTGAAATCCTTATTTATGGAAAATGTTCACTCCAGGGAGGTAAAGTCTATTAATGGCTCCTAATACAATGCAATGTCTATTCATCAGACTCATCCTCTTCAGAATCTTTAGCACTAAGCTCCTTATCTTCCACTTTTTGAGGATTCTTCTGTGTTCCTAAATGAAAATGCACATAGCATATTAAGAATTCAGGGGTCAAGATAGGTCAAACTAATTAAATTTATATTATTAGGATTTAAAAAAATAATAATAATAATTACATTAATAAAAAAAATTACATTAAAGAAGAACTCCAGGAATTAACCAAAGTAACCCTTGCAGTGGGGACACCCCAATGCAAGGGTTAATTGCTCATTTTGGGCTGGATTAAAGAAGACATACTTACCTGGTCCTCAATCCTGCTTGGTTGAGGGACCGGTCCTGCAGTCTCTTCTCCCCTGGTCTCTGACTGTCTAAGCCCCGCTGACGTAATCACATCTAATGCAGGTCCATTCACCTGCATTAGAAGTGTGGCTGCTGAGGGACATACCCCAGCTGGAGTGGAGGGGGAGAGAGGTCAACGCTGACTGCCACTGGACTGAGGATCAGGTGAGTATATCTTCTGTATTCCGGCCCCTAGGCCAAAATGAGCAGTTAACCCTTGCAGTGCGAGGGTAGCCCCACTGCAAGGGTTAATTTTGTGACTTCCTGAAGTTCCTCTTTAATGGTGGACAGATGTGGTGAATCAAAATGAAAAATACAAACATTTGCCTAGTATTTCATGTCACCTCATACTTGAATCATCTTCAGGTTTATGTAGTAAGGCGAAGGCATAAAGGAGAAACCATTGTTACACAACCAAAAAGATCAAAACAGTACACACGAGAGTGTTAGACAGTATTGAAATGTTGCTTCCAGCTACATTAAATTTGTCTGTGTATCATAGGTAGGCAAATTCCGGCCCTCCAGCTGTTGTGGAACTACAAATCATATGAGGCATTGCAAGATTCTCACAGACATCACTCTGAAAGATTTGGAGTTTCACCACAGCTCGCCTACCCCTGCTGTGTATTGTGTATGACCATTTCATTAACATTTGACGCATCACAAACAAAAAATCTGAGAGAGAATTCTACAGATCATATTCTCGCTAAAGATGTCCACACATTTCAGTATAATGGTTCGAATCTGATAGTTGCAATATTTGAATCATAGACGTGGGCAATAATCAGGAAGGTTGGAAAATTGTATTAAATTTGTGGTTGCAGAATGTGCAGTAGATTGAAAACAAACAAAAAAAAACAGAATAATTGTATTCAACGTGATCTTTTTATATATTAAAAAAATTAAAAATTAAAAAAAAGGGAGGATATTCCATCCATTTTAAAGGCAAAAGTGTAATGTTGGGCAAGTCACAGATTCTGCAGAAACTGTGTGAATATTAGTTATTATCCAGTATTAAAAGGAGAACTATGAGGGGAGTGCTTTTCACTCACCTCATAGTTCTAGCCGACCTGTGACAATGAGACTGTCACAGGTCGGCTCAGTAGATCGGGAAGTGAGCGAACACATACCGGTGTTCGTTCACTTCTCGATCCTGTCACAGCTCTCTGCCGTGACAGGGGAGTGGCTGGATTCCCCCCTCCGATCCACCAGCGCTGACTGGCAGGACGGACGGGGGAGGGGGCGGGTACAGCTGGCTCTGCCTCTAGATAGGCAGAGCCCGCTGTCACTCACGCAGCTGGGTGGATCCAGACAATTGTTGGGATCCGTTTCAGCATACCGCAAGATACTGAGCTTCGGGTGACAGGAGGACGCCAGTTTGTGTCCTCCCGTTACCCTTAGGAGAAGGGTCTCGACATCGATGTCGGGATCCGCTCCGGCGTCTCAGTATACCGTGAGCTGTAGCTCGCGGTATACTGAGCTTAGGGTGACGGGAGGACGCTAGTTTGTGTCCTCCCGTTACCCTAAGGAGAACTATGGGGAAAAGCTCTGACCCCATAGTTCTCCTTTAAAGGGTAGTGAAGACATATGATAATAATGTGTGTTATCTGAGGTAAAGACAGGGAACACAACATACAAGCATTGAATCACTTTAAGGGAAACAATTCAGACAGGTATACTCATGCTTCAAGCCTGGAAAAGAATCAATGTAGCCACTGCATCTAGTAGATGCAATATATTACATTTTGTTTAGATGTATTTTAAGTTGACATATTGCAAATGTGTATTTATTTGGGATAAATCTACAAGTTATTCTGACATAACGGCAGGTAATAATTATTTATAGTGACATCTGAACACCCGTGAACTGCAGCACTCCCTCTAGCTCACTCAGGTGTAGGAACATAAAGGGATGGTGACTGACACTTTTATCGGAGAGTGGTGTAACAGATTTCTTAGCATTCAGATACATTTTTACATAGATATTTGTGCATGTATAAAAAGGTTTTCATGCTGTGATATTGATTATTTAATTGCACGTTGGAGGCATTGTATATACTCAAGATTTGTATAGGATATTTTCAGGACCATATCAGAATTCTACCTGAGGTTTGCATTTTTAAATGAGATTATGAGACTGGCTTTTATTGGTAGGGGGATCATGATTTTATGTGTATATTGTAGGGATGCACCGATCTATCGGCCGCCGAAACATACCGGCTGAAAATGGCATTTTCCTGCCGATACATCGGCACATCCCTGCTTTCTTTCCTCCCCGCTGGGCGCTGCTCTGTGTCCCAGCGGGGACAGAAAGTGTGACAGCCGGCCGAGCACTGCGGGAGGAGAGCGCTGTGAGCGGCCGGCGTCTCTCCTCCCACACCGCTCAGCCTCCTATCATAGAGCGGTGTGTGGGCAGAGACAGGCCGTGATGTCACAGGAGGCTGAGCTCTCCTCCCTGCAATGCTCGCTCAGCCTCCTGTGGCAGCGAGTCAGGATGGAGAGCGTGTACAAGCACTCAGCAATCGCTGAGTGTTTGCACATAATTGAGCACAGAGTATGTTTACTATATCCTCAATTATGAATGAATGGGAGTGATCTACATCACCTCCTGTTCATTCATGATTGTGGTTATAGTAAACATATCCTGTGCTCAATTATGTGCAAACACTAAGCGTTCTCAAGTTATGAATGAACAGGAACACTCATAGAGGATTCCTGTTCATTGATAACAGGGGCTGCAGAAAAAGAGATTGAGGACTCTGTGTTCTAAATCTCTTTTTCTATTTTAAAAGGGAAATATCAGGGGTCTTTTTAGACCCCTAATATTTCCCAGAAGCCCCTAAAAGTAAAAAATAAAAATATTTAATAAAAAATGAATACATAAAAAAATTAAGCAATTTATACAAAAATAAAATAAAAATAAATTGAAAAATTAGAAAAAAGTAAAATAAAAAACATGTTCGGTTTTGGCCTGATAAAATTTTTTTTTTTTTTCGGTTTTGAAATTTCCATTTCGGTGCACCTCTAATATATTGGGACATGTATTCCAATAAGAGAGTGTTTTGTGATACCTTGTACACCTGTTTCTAGGAGTCATTTTTTATAGCTCTATTTCAAATTAACAAAATTATTTTTACTTATATATCAAGAGTGGTGCGGATAGTTTTTAGGAGTTCAGTTTAGTTTAGTGTGATTTATCATTTATAGTAAATCATAAATCTAATATATTTCACTAAAAAGATACAAACCTTTGTCTTCTTGTTGTTCTTTTTTAGCCTTTTTCTTCTCCTTTAGTTTTTGTCTGTAATGAACATTAAAGGTCAAATCACTATATATAGTTCCATACAATTATGTAAAAATAGATGATGAACTATATTTCCTTCTAATGTAAGGCCCGGTTCACACCTGGGCGTTTTGTAGCGCGTTCGAATGCTCTGCAAAACGCTCAAACACCGAAATCCCATTGTTTACTATGGGTATGGTTCACACCTGGGCGTATTTCAGCCCGTCTGAACGTGCTACAAAGCGGCCTACGCCCAAAGAAGTACATGAGCTTCTTTGGGGCGTTTTTGTCGCGCGTATCCATTGGGATACAGCCAGGTAGCCCTTGGAAACGCGCATTTGTCGTGCGTTGTTTTACCGCGAATCAAAAATGCGCGTTTGTCGCGCCGCACGCTTTTACCGCAATTTGCTGTAAAAAAAAACGCCTAAGGCTGGGTTCACACCTAGGCGTGTCGAAAATGCGTTTGTTGCCGCACGTTTTTACCGCGATTCGTTGTAAAAAAAAAACGCGCAACAAACGCGCATTTCAGAGGGCTACCTGGCTGTATCCCAATGGATACGCGCGACAAAAACGCCCCAAAGAAGCTCATGTACTTCTTTGGGCGTAGGCCGCTTTGTAGCGCGTTCAGACGGGCTGAAATACGCCCAGGTGTGAACCATACCCATAGGAAACAATGGGATTTCTGTGTTTGAGCGTTTTGCAGAGCGTTTGAACGCGCTACAAAACGCCCAGGTGTGAACTGGGCCTAAATGATAAACCGGTTTAATCAGCCATACAAGGAAACATGAATGTGTGTTAAACAAGCCTGTGTACATGAACCCCCAAAACAACTGATAAAGCTCAATATTCTGTGTTTACTTATATGAGCGGCACCCACAACATCCAGGCCAAAGACTAACAGGGTTATTCACAAAAGGGTGAAGGGTTTGGAGAAGGCAGGAGAAGTGGACAATCTAGGACAACATAGCTTGTTTGGAAAAATTCTCCAATTCAGCTCACTTTCCAGTTCAGCTATGTTGTCCTAGATTGGTCACTTCTCCTGCCTTCTCCAAACTCTTCACCCTTTTGTGAATAACCCTGTAAGAGTAAAGGGTATGTCTGTCCAGCAGGACAGGGCAGGTGAAAGTGCATTGTGCATGTATACAGAATAGCAAATGCTATAGAGGGTGATCCAAAAATGGAGTAGGGACATGGCCAGGGGACCTTTGTTTTATTGTACAATATGGGGTCCTAGTCATATACCCAGACGAATGAGCTTCTAGGTCATCAATAAAGAACTCAATTACCTTTTTAGTCTGCGTTTTGCTGTTCTCTCCTCTGCCTTTATTTCATTCTCCTTGACTCTTAGTTGAAATTCTTCATCTAGCTTTTGCTGCAATATGTTAAATGACATAAACATTTTGATAAAGAAGTGTGTTTTATAATATATGCTTTATTGGTCAAACTATATTTTTCTAAATGATTTTACCTAACACCACTGAAAAAGTACAATGTAAGACCGAACATCATATAGAACAGTAAGGATGGGGGGGTTGAGCTTTATGTCAAAGGTAGGGCTAAGGGCTGAAGTGGGATGGAAGGGAGGGCATGAGTGGAGTTAAGATGGGAGGTGAAAAATGTGGTAGAGAATAAAAGTTGGGAGGGTGAGGGTATATAGCATTGGTAGGCACACTCTGGCCCTCCAGCTGCTGTAGAACTACAAATCCCATTAGGCATTGCAAGATTCTGGCAACCACGGGCATGACTCCCAAATGCAGATGCACACCAGAAGTTGTAGTTTCACCACAGCTTGAGGGCTGGAGTTTGCCTACCCCTGGTATATAAAATAAAGAGGGGGAAAGGTCTGGAAGAATAAGGTTGGGGCAAGTCAAAGAGGCGAGGGGGGAAAGAAATACAAAAAAACCTTTGGTAAGGGTGGAGGTGGGACCTGATTAGGATTCTCTGGCCTATAGTCGCTTCCCTTTATTGGAGTATCAAAAACTGATCCAGTAGCGCCAAGTGTGTCTATAGGCTTAAGATTTGTTTTAAAGTTAAATACTCTATCTGTAAACTATACATTTATATCACTACATCTACTCTCCGTGCCGCTCTCCACATTGAGAAAATAAAAATGTCTGGATTTCCTCATCATACGCAGTCAAACCAATCACAGTGGTGTTGAACATGGAAGTAATATACTTTATACATGAATTCCAGTAACTTGATACACATCTGTCCATCCTAATAGCACAGGCCATTTTTACCCTACATCACTTATTTATATTATTTACCAAAAGAGATTAATAAAGAAACTCACAGTTCATTAACTCCTAGCAACTCCAAAGCATACCAAAACAGCACATGTGCACTGAGTGGCCAGATTATTATGACCACCCCATCAGTACTTGGTTGGGCAGAATGTCAAATGTGGGGTTTGCAGGAAAGCGCAACATACAGCCGCCCTTATCTTTTTCCCACTTTTCTAATGAACCTTGGGCTGCTATCAGCCTAATGCTGAGAGAATGCAGTTTGTAAGTCCAGTTTGACTGTATAACCATTTTGACAAAAACCAGGTCACTTATTTGTTTAAAAGGAAAGATAAAATACCTTCTCAGACATGAAATCCATGAATTCTTGTCTCTGATACTCTCTGCGACGAAGATGGCGATACACATGAAATTCCCCACTGCCAGCACCAGCGCTGGAACCTAGAAAAGTAAATGTGCAAGTATTCCTTTTTTATTTGGAGCATTTCAATTTATTTCTGGGATACAACACTTATAAAAAGAAAGTCTCTGGTAATGTGTAAGTATGCACATTTGACACACTGCCACAGCTTTAGAGGTTACAGCTACGCTTTAGAAAAACAAGAGAATATAAAATAATACACTGGGGAAAAAAAAGCATTACAGCTGAACTCCAGCCTTACACAGCTGTACAGGCTCCTCTCCTGTACTGAAACTGCTTACTCTAGTAAGATAGAGCACATCTGATTTTTTGGCTGGACATCCAGCATAATCTATTGCTTTCCCCCACAGCCTTTCTGTGCCTGGCCTGCCCTGTTCATTCATTATATTTCAGTTATTTCAATCATGGAGGTACAGTATCAAATGTAGGTGTTAACTAGGGCGGTTGGAATGCAAATGCCTAGGAATGGCCTCTCCTCCAGACTGACATTCACTCATGAAGGCATTTTTTATATTTGCTCCACTCCTCCCAGGAGCCAGCCCACTGCTTGCATTAGGGCTGAAGGCTCTTGAGGAGTCCTGAGGCAAGGCCTTGACTTAATAGCATTTACATTACGTGTTAATTCATTTGAATGGTCTGCCTAACGCACCACAGCAGGTCATAAAACAGACTTGCTGCATTTTTTATAGCGCAGTGCATCGCAATGCACTCCATAACTACGCATTGTGGTGCACTACAATGCAGATGCATTGTGAACAATGAATGGCCACATGTAGTGCTGCCCTGCACTCTGAATTTCGCTTGCAAATGGTGAGCACTCAGTGGTCAGCACGGTCACCCAGTGCTGGCCATTTCCAAGCGAACTTCAAAATTCAGAGTGCAGGGCTGCTCTATATGGCTGTACAGGGTACAGATAATACACCTGCACCGGCGGAGGGGAAGAAGCGTTCGCCCAAAAGTAAGTATAGCAAGGGTGGGAGAGGGGGCCAGATTGGAGGGGGTAATTCAATCTTCCCAAATTCACCTGGGAGAGTGGAATTACCCTTTTAGTAACCACCAAGGGCTCTATTGCTTTGCAATGTTGTCAGTCTCAGTAAGGGCCTGATGTCACCAGCACATTGAATGGCAATGTGTCATTAAATGGACTTTTGCTAATTAATCATACGGTGTGCTGGTGACATCATTTCTTCTTCTGTGTTAATCACGGTACCGTCCGTGGTCACTACAAGCACCCACCCGTTTGCACGGGTTTCTCTGATGTTCCGGTAAGGAGTTCAGCAAGGCTTCTTGTTTTTTGTCAGTAAGGGCCTGTTCACACTACTATGCTGCAGCAACTCACGCAGAATACATTTAGTGCACCGAGTGGCCATTCATTGTTTACAATGCATCTGCATTGCAGTGCACCACAATGTGTAGTTATGCAGTGCATTGCGATGCAATATAAAAATGCAGCAGGTCTGTTTTATGAGCCGCTGTGGTGTGTTAGGCAGACCATTCAAATGAATTAACACGTAATGTAAATGCTATAAAGTCAACCAAACATGAACTTACACTTTAACTTAACAATGCAACAATATTCAGCTAGAAAACTAAAAACAATTCAGAAGAATGCTTACCCATGACATCTCTGACAAATTCTGGTGGAGCTCTTGGGTTCCAGTCTTTTGGCCTTTCAGCTATTGGAGTAACTTTGTCCTGTAACACAGAGGATAGTATTCCAGATTAGGCAAGAGGGTTTGATGATGTTGCTAAGCTTTAATTATGATTTTGCAGTTGTCTCTGGTTTCCGGGGACAGTCCAAGGCTTATACACAAATATTTGTCATAGAAATGTTCTGTACATTTGTAAACTTAGGAAAAAAAATATTTCTGGTGTTACATGTCAACCTCATTCAGATATTATATTAACAAATTATTTTTAAAGCTGACTTTTATTTAAATATATTCTTCATTCGCCACAAGGAGTATAAATCCACTTATTGTGCACCAAATGCTTTTGAAAACATAGAAATTACATTAAAAAAAAAGAAGAAGAAAAAAGGAGTGGTGACATCATCACTGTGCTGTACATAATCTGTGCAGATAGCAGAGCTGTGGGAGAGACCCAGCAAGCTCCACCCACTACAGGCTACCTGCAGAGAACTACAAGAGAGGTGGAGACAAGACTAGTCACCCTGCACAAGGAGAGAGAGCAGCAGTGACTGGTCTGTATTACAGGGGGAAAAAAATACAAGGTAAAGTACAAGAGTTGTTTTATGCTGGATACAGACCAGGGAGAAATACACACAAGGCTACACATGGCTCTTGTATATAGACAATATTTATTTATCTCAGATTATAGCTTCAAAAAGACACATTTGGGGAAAAGTGACAGTGTCTCTGTCAATGTAATATTATATTAATTTTATATCTGTTTTACAAGGGAAAAAACCTGTAGACCCAGAAATCCAGTGTTTTCCTGTGCGCTCTGCAGTCTTATCTAAAAAATATGATTAGGAAGTACTGTATATTAGGACTACATAACACCTCCCCCCTGTATGAAGTGGGCGAGTGTCACCATAGCAAAGGAAGTGCGTTACTGGTAGGATCACAAATGGCAAATCAAGAAAAAACAAAAAACCTAATGCAGCACCACATATACACTGGAAAGCTGCAATATATTATATACTTTTTTGAGCTGGCTTCTTCTGGAAATGATCTTATTAAAAATAAATGTATTGCAGGTATAAAAGGAGACTCTTTCCGTGTTTACGGATCCATTACTGACTCAGGCTGTCATCATGTAAAAGTCAGAGATCGGATGTACTAGGAGCACTTCTATTTACTTATAGTCATCATTTCCAGCCGTACACCTACCGGGTTCCTCATCAGCCGCTCCAGCTTCAGCCTCTGCTCATCGGTGGCATTTCTCGGTATGACCAGCGGCTGGGGCTCTTTTTTTGGGCGAGCTGGTTTCGAAGCTCCTGTGTCTGCCGCCATAGTATCCACTGCTTGTTTACATCGGCGCGAACTGATGACGTCATCACGCATCTATCAGAGAGCTTCCTGTTAGAGGACCTGAGGCGTCTCCTTTGCAAATTCGGAGAGGCCATTTTTTCGGAGACCGCGTGACTTCGGCGGCGTTAGTCCTCAACAAAATGTCTGACTCAGAGCAAACTACCAAAAAATAAAAATGTGTGTGCGTGTGACAGGTTCCAGGTTTTTTTTTATTTCTGAGGTACAGACATAGGAGAATGAGCCTGCAGGAGCCAGAGCATTGCACCCATGATCCACCTATCACAGCTGCAATGTTTTACTGGCGCTAATGATAAATAATAATAATAAATTAATTTTTTTTTAAATTATATGTAGAAGTCTACTTTATTTTTTGCAATAGCTGGAATTTCCCTTCTAAATATGCTTCTAAAACATAAATGTCTGCTTTTTTGCGTATTTGCCAAACATTTGTATTCCTTAGGGGAGCAATTATATTGTACTGGGCAAGGTGTAGAAATGACACTTGGCAAACCTGCCTAAGAGCCATAAGTGGTGGTACATAAACTGGTACAGCGGCTGCATCTGAACAGAAATGCGTAGGTAGTTTCTTGCTGCAGGAATCCCAGGATGCGCAATGTGCTCCCACATTATTGGGTCCTCAAGCTGGCCACATGTTAAATAGTTTAGGTTGAATAGTACACAAATTTAAATATTTCATGCCTAGTAATTTTCTGTGATTGGAAAGATGGAGTCCTTTTACCGCAAACTATTTGGGCAAACATATTCCGGTCACACTCCTGGGTCTATGAAATATTCAATGGTCAAGTAACACAGCAATGTGTTATACCTTTTACCACTGCTTTCCAATACTCATTATTTAAAATAACCTTAAAGCGAGTCCGTACTTTGCCAATGCAGGGTGGAGCAACATCTTCACTTTAAGGCCCCTTTCACACAGGCCGTCTGATCCGATCGGTCTGTCATTTTTTAAGGTGGATCTGATAGGAAGTCCAGTGTAACTCTATAGGCAGTCAGATGGAAAAGGATGTGTGTCCATTTACATCCAATTATGCCCGACTCTGTCTAGGTCCTACAAAAAAAATTAACAGAGTTCCGATTTGATGGACCTGATTATGACAGATGAAATGTACCCGGATACACAGGGATCCCAACCTGAAAAAAGCTATTTCAGGACTGCTGGTTTTGTTTTGTTTTTTAGTATTCTGACAGCTGCTGCCTAAGTATAAGGGCCTGCTCACACTAGCCTGCACGCTAAGATGCTGAGTGAGGTCCGGTAAGTGGCAGCGTGATGCACTGTTTCAGCACATCATACTGCTGTTTACTGTTTTTTTTACTTGATTTAGAGTGCACAAAGTGTACATTCTATTCAGGTCTCTGCATGGTGTGTTGCCCTGCAGTGATCTGTGGTGCCATCCAGTGCAGCGTACATCACACCACCATTGTAAGCACACCCTAAGTCCACTAAAAAGTTCACATACATTTTATTAAAAAAAGTAGGGATGCACCGATACCAATACTAGTATCAGTATCGGTGCCGATACATAGTATTTGCGTGAGTACTCGTACTCACCCAAATGCTCCGATACCTAGCACGTGTACTTCCTGTATCAGGAAGCCGGGCAGCGCATCATTACACGCTGCCCCGTTTCCTGATTGGGCAGGAAACGGCTCCATGCTCTCTCGTCACTTGTGATGAGAGAGCATGGAGCCGACTTCCCGGCCAATCAGGAAGCCGGGTAGCGTGCAATGACGCGCTGCCCGGCTTCCCGATTGGTCAGGAAGCTAGTTAATCCGGAAGCCGGGCGCGTGTAATGACGCAGCGCCCGGCACTCTGATTGGCCGGGACGCCGGCTTCATGCTCCCTCGTCATCTCATGAATCATAATATTAAGAAAGTGACAAAGCATTAGCTTGTATTGCTTTAGAAAAAATGTGACCTGTCCCTTTAAGAAAAAGTATCGGTAATTGGTATCTGCGAGTACTTGATCAAAAGTATCGGTACTCGGTCTTAAAAAAGTGGTATCGGTGCATGCCTAAAAAAAAGGATTTGAAAGTGAAACATGAGAGGGAGTTAAGTATTTGACTAATTTGGTCTCCTTGCTTAACAACTGTTGAGATAACACTTAAGCCAGACAAGCATCGCATGCCTATCAATGCACTGCCCAACTTAGAGACGTGCATTTTATGAAGTAGCACTCTAGATTTACCATTCTGTAGCACTGCAAAGCTGGAAGCAGAACCTGAGCATGAAAAATTTTTAAACATTACCAGGCATACTGTAGATGACATCATATTGATATTTTCTACTGTGTATCCTCCTAAAGGTGGCCATACACTCTACAACCATCGCAAGACTTTAGTCTTGCGATGGTTGTACAGGGATTAAAAAAACGTACGATCTGCCTATCTTGGACAGGCAGATCGCACTCTCGATAATCGCAAGCCCGTCCCCCTGAGGGGCGGGCTTCCGATGACCGCAATGCTGAACGGGCAGTGTGCGCGTGCGCACACCGGCCCGTTCGGCATTTGTCTTCCGAGCACCGTTCTAACCAGCCGTGAATCGTACGATTCCCGGCTGGTTTTCGAACATGCTGGTTCGACAGAAGACGTGCGACCGTACAGTAGAAATGGTCGCACGTCTCCGTTCACACTGCTCGATTATCGTACGAAAAACCGATCGCATACGATTAACGTACGATAATCGTGCAGTGTATGGGCACCTTTACCCTACTGGCTTGGTATACCAGGCATATGTATACCGATTGCAAGGGGGCAGCATATGTCCTGCCCATATGACCTTCAGTATGGAGGTGATGCTTTGACATTGGTCCCAAGAAAAACATCAAAACATTGATGCCTAGTGCTGACAGGCATAAGGCTCCATAGCACCCCTAGGAGAGGGTTCAGTTAAGTTCTTAACCACTTGCTGTCCGGGGCATTTTCTTACTATTTGCGCACACATGATAAAATATACATTTTTGGCTAGAAAACAGCTTCAGACCCCCAAACAATGATATATGTCAATACCCAAAATGTCCCATATGGAACATTTTAAACACTTTTACCGCTCATCTTTTTAGTGTTATCAGTGATTGACAGGGCTAGAATTATTGCTCTCACTCCAATGTTCGTGGCGATATGTAACATGTGTAGCGCAATTGTCGTTTTCGCATGTAGGCGCACCGACGCGTGTTTGCGTGTATGTGCATGCACGTAGGGGGTGGGGGACTTAAAACATTTTTTTTTTCATTTTTCTTTTGTTACTTTAATTTTAATAACTTTTAAAGACTTTATTTATTTATTTTTACACTAACCCTATTGCTATCACATAGGAAGCTAACAAGCCCCCTATGTAATAGCAGATAGGGTGTGACAGGTCCTCTTTATGGAGACATCAGGGGTCTTTTAGACCCCTAATGTCACCTAGGGACCCCCAAAGAAGCTGAGGAAGCAGAGATCTGCTTCCCCAGCTTCATCTCCTGGCTCTAAGAGCTGGAGACTGTGTACAGTGACACCGGAAGTGATGTCATCCACATCACTTCCGAGTCCAGTGATCGGAGGAGAGATCAGCGGCTGGAAGCTGCTGAATCTCTTTCACCGCGCGGTACAAACGATCCGGCGGCTGTACAGACGCTGGATCGCTTGTACATTATCAGCAATCGCTGGCTGTTAAAAGCGGTACCAAGAACACGGCTGCTGCAGCAGCCGTTTTCTTGTTTCAACCACTTTAACCGGCCGCCGTCTATAGACGTATTGTGGCCTGGAAGTGGTTAATACATTTCCTCTCAGGTGTGACAAGTAGGTTGCCAGTTAAAAAAATATATATTAAAAACACAGGTAAAAATGGTTTCATTGTACGCATTTAACTTTTTAATCTCCATTTGCAATCCAAACTTCCCATGTTGGGTATCCTTTCTTCATTCCCTGCTAGGGTCCCTTAACAAGGGAGCAAATACGCACTTTTCTACACTTCAGTGAGATAAATGTGAAAGATTTGATATGAATATTATAAAGTAGGTGGAGCTTAAAGGTGGCCATACATTGTAAGATTTTCAGGTAGAGCTGACCTCATTTGTTTGGGGACATAACATTGCTGAACCTAGATCTGACCAAATAAAGCAACCCCAGATCATAACACTTATCAATTAGGTTCTTACCTAATTGCTTAGCTAAATCCAGAGAGTGACACACACACACATATATATATATATATGTATGTATACATCTATACTATGGGGTCTATTCACTATGCTGCCGAGGGCAGCCGAGTGAATGACCGATCAGAAGTGAAGTGAGCCGAACACTGTTCGGCTATTCACTTCAGGCTGGTACGGCTGATTTCAGCCGTAAATCGGCTGAAATCCGCCGTGCATCGGCCTGCTTCGTGTGGCTTCGGGTCGGTCGAACATGCTCAGCATGTTCGGCAAGTAACTGTGTAGTGATAGTAAAGCTTTAGTACATGCTAACATCAAAGAAAAGGCAATGAATCATTAACAGATAGGGGAATGGAGGAGGAAGTGGAATATTGATAAGAAAGGTATGAATAATGTTATGGAATTCCTAGAGCATGTATGGTGGATGTGGGAAGCTGTGTTGTAAATCCACACCTTGTATAAGCATTTCCTCCACCTCCTCTGATTCTTCTTAATTGCTTACAGGAAGTTAAGAACTTTCACATTCCACTGACGTTAAAGATGATCTGTATTTTTTGGTCTAGGATTAGTCGACCATTAATTACCTTCTTGAAAGAAAGTAGCAAGTACTTCAAATGTGGGGGCCATCATGCCTTTCTTTGAACAGTAGAACACACTTCTGTTGCATAGTACTGGTGATTTCTACACAATTGTTACAGTATATTAGTTGCTGTCGGGTAAACCACTACTGTAGATTTGAATTGATTTAATTTAGCAGCCAATACAGGGCTGCTTTCATTATCCTGCCTTTCCTCCTCACATACAGTAAATAACTAATAGTCCAGCATTGTATGTGATGATGCCAAAGGACTGACTGGAGCATTGGAGAGAAGAGGAGAGCACCAGAGCCTGCTGGAGAAGGAATACCCTAACTAATTCAGCCTCTTTATCAAACATTTAAGTCTTGCAGTGAGGAGGGCTCCCACTGCAAGGGTTTCTTTTTTCCATCCCAAATTGGGGCTTTAAGCTTTTCTATGGCCCAAATAGTCCAATTGATCCAGTCCTACTAATCATACTACACTGCAGGCACAATTATTAGGTTGTAGACATGTGCACTGCCAAAAAATTTGTTTCGTTTTAAATTCGGATTTGTGTTATTTCGTTTTGCGGGATTCGGGTGTGAAAGTCAATTCGGATTCGGACAAAATTCGGTAGCGGTAGTTTGTTCGAACGTTCGTTTCGTTTTTTATTCGTTTTGTTAGTTCGTTTGCAGCAAAGTGACATTTGAGGAGGAAAAATGTCTTTCTCCAACGAACGAAACGAAAACGAAACGAACGTTCGAACGAACTACCGCTACCGAATTTCGGAAACGGAAATTCGGATTCGTTTGCATTCGTTATATCTGTAATTCGGAATTATCCGAATTTCCGAAAATTTGTCCGAATTTCGATTCGGAACTAAACGAATCGCACATGTCTATTAGGTTGTATTTTTGAGGATTAATTTCATGATTGAACAACTACAGTGCTCTCGGTCAATCCAAAATGTTAAATATTCAGGTTTGAGATTTATTAAGAAAGTAAAAGTGAGGTTTTGGCTCTCTTAAGAGAATATCTGTGTGCACAATTATTGGGCAACTATATCGTGCAGAATTATTATGCAACTAAATGGAAAACGAACATTTTCTCATCTTATTTTCATCTGTTAAAGTGAGAATAAACAAACAAATTCAAAATTTACAAATAAACATTTCTGACATTTTTCAAAAAGAAAATCGGTGACCAATATAGCCCCCCTTCTTTTCAATAACAGTCATAAGCCTTCCATCCATGGAGTCTGTCAGTTTCTTCATCTGTTGGCTGAAAGATGCAGAATTCTTCCTGTACCACTGCTTGAAGAAAGTGTCTTCTAAAAACTGGCAGTAGGTTTGGGAGTTGATTTTGAGTCCATCTTCAACCCGAAAAAGGTCCAACTAGCTCATCTTTATTAATACCAGCCCACCAGTACCTCACCTCTACCTGGCTGGCGTCTGAGTCGAAGTGAAGCTCTGTGCCCGTTACTGATCCAGCCACAGGCCCATCCATCTGGTCCATCAAGAGTCCCTCTCATCTCATCAGTTCATAAAACCTTTGAAAAATCTGTCTTCAGATATTTCTAGGCCCAGTCTTGACGTTTAAACTTATGTGTCTTGTTCATTGGTGGTCGGGTTTCAGCCTTCCTCACCTTGGCCATGTCTCTGAGCACTGAACACCTTCTACTTCTGGGCACTCCAGGTAGGTTGCAGTTCTGGAATATAACAGCACTGGAGGATAGTGGGTTCCTGGTAGCTTCACGTTTGATTCTTCTCAAAACTGCAGCAGTTAATTTGCGTCTTTCTTTCTTAACACTTTTCTTGCGACCCTGTTGACTATTTGCACAAAGATTTTGAGGGTTCTGTGATCACGCCCCAAAATATCTTAGCAATTTCAAGAGTGCTGTACCCCTCTGAAATACTTTTTGCAATTTTTGACTTTTCAGAGTCAGTTAAATCTCTTGTTTGGCCCATTTTGCCTGAGGAAAAGAAGCTGCCTAATTATTATGCACGCCTTGATATTGGGTTTTGATCTCCTTAGGCCACACCCTCCCTCATTACACAAATACACATAACCTGATATGCTTAAAGCCTTCAAGTTTATACACCTTGGAGTTAGGACAATATGCATAAAAATGGTGATTTGGTCAAAATACTCACTTGCATAATAATTGTGCACATACTGTATAAACACAGAAAGATAACGTCTGTATTCTCCACATAAGCAATTTAATTTATCTTACAATGGGTGTTTGCTATGTAAAATGAGACAGACGTACTTAAGCATCTTTTATTAAGGGCTTCCACTAAAGGAAAGGAAACATACAAATATTCATTACATTAACAAAACCTATAGACTTTATTTCTTACTTTGTGTGTATTTTGGCAGTTTTTAAATTATGTAACAATTATACTACAACACAAATAAATGTATACACTTAGTCTACATGTTTACAAGATTATCTAAAAATAAAGAAAATGTATAGGTACTCTTGAATTCCTTGCGGTAATACATAGTTTGTATGGAAAATCAAAGGTGCATTTGCTTGTCAGCGAGTAACAAAAGTGAATTTGTATGAGGGAATTTAACACTGTTTTAATGATATATATTTTATTGATTCTCCGCAATTTCAAAACCTTCTCAACCAAACTCTTCCAAAAACGTTCACCTCTACAGGATAAATAAGTCAACTGAGCATGAGGGGAATGAGGTTGGGAGTCAGCATGAGTCTCTCTTTCTATTGGCATGAGTGCCATAAACTATCATGGATTTGATAACTATGGGATTCTTTAGAAACACAATTGAGTAAGTAGTGATTTAATGCAAAGGGCATAACTCAGCTCCAACCAGATTTCTCATTATTGTACTTAAAACATTTAAAGATGTCTACCAATTGCAGTTTGTTACTGCACACTGTCTACTAGTCTGCTATTGGATACAGTATGAGGCTGTGCTTCTTAAACTATAGGTCAGGACCTAAATTGGGTCATGGATGTATTCAGGATGGATCACCACTTGGCTTCGTGGCCAAGCACGAATCAGCAGATCATTGGTAAGTGATACAACATTGGTTATGATTGACAGGACAAACACGTATCGGAAAATCAAGCCTGTGCAAGGCAGGAGTGGGGGGCAGAGGCAATTGCCCAGACAAGATTGTGAGGTGAACCCAACGCTAGCTGGAAATGTCCACTGATAGAATTAAATAAAATGAAGATTTGATTTTTCTTGGGTTTACTAAAGCTTACAGAAATGTAGAATAGTGCCTGCAATGTCAAGAATTTTGAAGTAATGAAAATACAGTGTTTTGACCAAGGAAGGCTAAGTTGTTTGAGGCTTAATCAGCTTGTAAAACAGTAGCTATGAGTAGCTAACTAACACCATACACCAGTTTAGGCAACATTGTTCTACAGTGTTCCTTGTGTCATCCTTGCACCACACCTCATGTATTATGAATACAGAGCTGAATTATGACTGTGTTTTTTGTTTTTTTTTATTACATGGCCATTATTTATTTTTGATAACATTTTGGGAACATTTTTTTTTGGGTCCTAGTATGGTAAGAATTTTATTTGGGTGTTCAGATTGAAAAGTTTAAGAACCGCCTGTTATAAGGGACATGTCGAGAGGCCCTTAAGTTCCTGATTTTTCAGTCTAAATGATGGGTAACATAGGACGTTACAAACTACATGTACTCTCATAACTCCTTTCCAATGATCACTACTTAGCAGAGCATCTTTTTCAAGCTGCAACTCTTCAGAGGCTGCAGAACTAAAAGTTCCAGCTTCCTCTGCCAGTAGGTTATTGGCAGTGCCATCTGGTCCTCTATGTGTCCTAGCTGGAGAGCTACAAGTTACAGAAGCCACTGCTAAAGAATCATTTTCTACCACTACTACCATAAAATATTTTAATTAACACAGAAAACATAAGGTGGCACAATTGAGCCATGCACATGTTTACATAGTCAATGTGATTCGCTTGTGTCGTGGCCTATACCCTAAGGACAGTAACGTTGACCTGTTTGTGTTCAGCAGGGCAATAAATATCCCAGCCCCCTTCCCCCTCACCACACACTTACAATAAGGGCTGTATTAATTTATCCGTGGCCTTTTCTCATTTTTTGTTTCATGTAGCAGCACATAATAGCAAACCATTTCATACTAAATCAAATCAGAAGTCAGGGATAACTGGCAGTAGTGCTAAAGTATTAACGAATCTAACATTCAATCAGTGATACACATCTGAACAAACAATATTTATACCATAAAGCTGGGTAGGGAGCAATTCAGGAGTCATATTATATTAAAGCTTCGCGTAGTCATAGTAGTGAGCATTCTTCCGCATGGGTGATTGTGTGCTATATTTATCTTTTACAAAGTCCTTTTGCTGATGTGTACAAGTGAAGGTTACTGGGTAAAAGATGGCAATGATATACGATTTAGTGGGTTGTGGAAATACCTTTTCTAATAAGTTAGTTTTATTGGGCAATATGTATCATAGTGAAAGCTTAGCTGGAGTTGTCAGGAAGCAGTTATGAAACTGAATGCGACATAACGAAGCAAAGAAACTATCCTAGTCACAGTTTGATTACATTTCCTGTTTTACACCAATTTAGAGCAAAAACCACAAGAACATATGGTCCTGTTTTTGTAAGTGATAGGGTAATCTAAAGTTATATGTCATATGCAAAGTCCTACTCCCTTGGCATACATACACCGATCAGCCATAACATTATGACCACTGACAGGCGAAGTGAATAACATTGATTATCTTGTTAAAATGGCACCTGCAAGTGGGTGAGATCTATTAGACAGCAAGTAAACACTTTGTACCTGAGGTTGATGCGTTGGAAGCAGCAAAAATGGGCAAGCATAAAGATTTTGAGTAGCCTTGACAAGGGCCAAATTGTGATGGCTAGATGACTGGGTCATAGCAACACCAAAACATCAGGTCTTGTGGGATGTTCCCGGTCTGCAGTGGTCAGGACCTAACAAAAGTGGTCCAAGGAAGGAAAACCGTTGAACTGGCAACAGGGTTAGGGGCGGCCAAGGCTCACTGATGCAGGTGGGGAGTGAAACAGGCCCCACCTCGCAACTTAAAGGATCTGCTATTGACAACTTGGTGCCAGATACCACAGCATACCTTCAGGGGTCTAGTGGAGTCCATGCTTTGACAGTCATGGCTGTTTTGGTGGCAAAAGGGGACCTACTTAATATTAGGCGAGTTATAATGTTATGGCTGATGAATGTCTGTCTGCAATTCTTCACCATTCAGAAAATGAACTGGTCACAGCAATCTGCAGATTTCCAGCAGAACACCGTAATTTTCAGTATAAAATGGATACAATTGCCTAATTAGTCATCAAAATTACAGCACATGGTGAACCATAACGGGGAATGCCATCCAAAACCAATTTTCAGTTCAGATGTCATTCAATCTGCAACAAATGTTGCAGATTGAATGACATCAATTCTAAAACCTATCGAGGGCTCCAGCAACAATATCTCCATAACCAATTGCCATTTCTGCTTATCTGCTGCTGCTATCATGAAGGGACTGTGTGCTTCTTTTGTGTTTTTACTCAGTTGACTGCAATGTCGAATGTAGCAGCAGGAGTACGACTGTATGGTTGAGGTAAGAGAGGGTTTCATGTAATAGGCCTCAAGTGTCAGTATTAAGAACTTTCATTATGTTCCCATAGCAGTGGCCATGTCCTAGAAACAGCAGGTAGAATCTGAAAGTCTTAATGCTGAAGCTTTGATATATAATATCCACTGATGATTATTATGGGGTTGCCGATTGTGGTGGTGGGCAGGTGAGGTGGCTCACTTCTGGCATCTTGTCTGACAAGAGAAGACAAGTGGTAATTCAGCCAATGAAAAATAGATTATTACTCTTAAGATGACTGCCCATTTCAAATGAACTTGATGGGGTCTTAACCATTTGTAAGGTAGCAACATTCAACAATCTTAATCACAACCACAAGGCCCTATGTACATACTGGGCCTAGGATTTAGGGGGCTCCACAGGGTCATGGAGTTAATTTGGAGACTCGCAAACAGCTTCCAGGTACCAAAAGCACTAAAATTACAGCACTGTGGTCACTTTAAGAATGTTTTAGACCAGGTCAGGTTCTTACTCTACAAATCTTGAGAACTACAGTATATAATATTTTTTATTGATATACTGCATAGCATATCTATATAAATGGGAGTGGGGTAGGTAGTTTGTAGCAGTTTCAGTATTGTAGGAGATTTGTGAACTGATCTTGTGCAAACAATGGAAGGCAGATATCTTCTTAATTCTGCCCATAATCGTATTGACTTTCATCTGAGCCAATTCAATTAACTGATCGCATATTTGAAATTCAATGCTGCACAAACAATAAATTTACCTGCATCAATCCAATTACTTTTAGTGTCAAACACGTTGGAAACAATAAAGAAAAATTCAGATAGATGGTTTCAGAATCAATTGATTGCTACATACGCCACACAATTGGTTTACAATACATTCAGAATTTCCCAAGCCATGTGATCTCTTTAATCATTGATTCATGTAAAATTGAAAAGCAATTGAAATGGTAGTGAAAATGATCAATAATGACTATATTTGTTCAGAATATGAAAAATTGATCAATTGATGGAATGATCATAAAGAGAACTATAGGGTCTGGATAATAATGTCGGGTGAGGAGACATCTACTTGTCATTTGTAGCACTGGACCATGCCACTGATAATGATGCAACTTACTTGGCAGACTGAAATGATGCTCATGTAGTTAACACCTTATTTCCCAAAAGAGAAAAGGGACCATGAGGCAGGTTACATGGTGATTTTCCAGCAAGTTGGAAACATTCTGTGAGTGATAGTATGTGTCTGGAACACTAGAATAGCTTAACCTCCTAAGAGTTAACCACACATTGGGCCATTCAATCAATACAGCAGGTAAAGGGGTACAGGTTGTGTGACTCAATAAGAGTTAGTTACAGAGCTAACAGATTTCAATAAGATTCCCAACCACTCTTCTGCATGGAATGTGCACATTTTTCTAGTAGAAATGAAGAAAGATACCTATTGACTGATGCAGAAGATCATTGCTGAAGGGATGACATACTTTGTGATTCCATAGCAGATATGTTTATGTCAATTCATATGTATTGTGTACAGTGCTTTAGGTAGCATGCCTTTCTGATACCTTTATTCTTAAATTCTTTGATATTAAAAACAAAAAATTCCTGTGCTTTGCCCATCCAGGGGAAATCAGATAGTTCTCTTTAATGCCCTCCTTGCCAAAAGCACACCACTCCTTCACTTCCCTGCCACTCCATTCAGCCATTGAAGGAAAGAAAATTGCTCTGTACTCAGTATGAAGGAGCATGTGACACCCTCCCTGTTATGTCATGGTACTTGGTAATAGGCCCAGATGGGGTACCCTGTGTAAGCAACAACTCAGCTTACATGGCACTTCCATTCTGCTGCCAGAAAGCAACTTGAATTGGCACGTAGAAAAGGAAAGGTATGTGCTACTGGGAAGGGGGACAATAAAGGGAACCTGTTTTTTGCTGCATGAGAATCTCTCACAAACTCAAACACCTATGTAAGAAAGCTCTGAAGGAAACATCTATTCTCTATTCAGTATTCAATGTTTACAAATTCAGAGGCATAGAAGCAGACCCTTTTCACTCAGTCACTGCTCTGAAAACAGTACTGTCAACTGGGTAATGGCTGCTTTTTTGGGAGCTCACTTACGCAGATGATTGTTGAAAAATTTGGTGTAAAGGGTTTTACATGATATGCATGCATTCATGTGGTCAGGAAGCATCACAGCCTAGTTTTGGTTAAAGTGACACTAAACTCAAAAGTTCAATCGTAAAAATGCATTCAAGTTCCCTAAGTATTAACAAAAATGTAGCTTATTTGTGTAGATCCTATCGACCGTAGATCCTCAAATCATCTTTGAATTCATGCTGTCCTTTCTTCTGGAGGGTGGCTGCCTTTGTTCCCTATAATCCCTGTGTGTTTTGTAAAGTAGCCACCGCTCCAAGCTTGCTCCAGTGATAGACTTCAACCTCACTACAAATCAGTAAACTAAACATGAGATTGTAATCCATCATGGGAGCGAGCTTGGAGCGGGGGCCACTTTACAACACACACAGGGACTATGGGGAACAAAAAGTAGCCACCCTCCAGAAGGGAGGACAGTGTCATTTCAGAGATGATTTGAGGATCCACAGCCGAGTGATACACAAATAAGATACATTTATGTTTTATAGTTAGGGTACTTGAATGCATTTTTAAGATTTAACTCCTGAGTTTAGTGTCACTTTAGCCTGTCTGGGTATCTTGTGGACCTAAACAAAACTTATTATACATAGTTTAGGAAAGTATCTACCTCCAGTCACTGCACATATGGTACCCATACAGCCACATATATAAAGCCTAAAAATACCTCTATAGAAGTCAGATATCATACTTTTGCCCTAACCCTAATTAGCGTAGTTGCTAACGTTTCTATGACTGGGTCACCCTACTAATCTGAGTTTCTCCTTGTATTTATATTTATTATGTTCTATCTATAGAAAGTGCTGCAAAATGAAAACAAAGCAGCACAGAACATTTCTTGACCTTTCGTGTTCAGTTCCTGTCTAGAACATCTGCACACCAACAAAGGATAAATCATTAAAAGGGTAAAGATATGAAAATTGATTTTGTTGGACTGTCATTATTACGTGGAAATATATGTAAGTATTCAAACTGAATAATGACAGGCAATGATGTAAGATAATGTGAAAACAACACTAACAATGGTAAACAAGAATAGCTTTTAAAATGTGCCATTTCAAGAGTCTACTAACAGCAGAACTTGAGATAAGGCAAGGGGTGGAGGTGAGAAGCCAATTTGAGTAAAGATTTCCACACTAGAGACCAATTTTGGGATTTTTTTTCAACCCCTTAATGCCAGTAGCAGGAAAGCATATACACATCCCATCTGTACAATTCTGGAAGTAATCTATGATCACACAGAATTTGGTGTCAGCTACATTGACCCAAGCAATGGGGAACACTCACAGGAAACAAGAGAGCAAGCAGCAATGTAAACAGACTGTCAGTGCCGAATCTTTACAGGGCTGCAGAGTTAAAGAAAACCTGTTACAGACTTGGGAAATTCAATTTGAGCATACAGTGAAATAAATGCATGATCGTTAACGTACATTGAATACAAATGCAAACAGTCAGAGAGTTGAAGTTCTGTAGAAACCCTGACTACTCCTGTAAAAGTCTACCCTGGCCGTATCCCCTTCCACAATCCAAGTCTCCCTATTGACCCAAGAGGTCACACATCACAGGCTTCGGTGGTGGAAGATCCAGAGTTATGTTCAGCTGAACATACCTTTTGCTCTACAGATCATTTTGACATGAAGACAACATCTGGTTGTGTGTTTTTTCATCATATGCTTAGTTTGAATTGCAGAGGCCTGTGAAAGGTTTGCATGAAATTACACACCGTGTATCTCTATCATCCCTGCATCCAAAGCAAAATGAAATGGCCACTATACAAAATGTTCATAAATTGATTTATGAGAAAGAGGTTGTAATAATATTAGTCATGCATAAGTTTGTAAATGCTTTAGCAATTTATCCAAAATGAATATTTTGCAACACAAAATTAAATGTAATTTTGGTTCCCCCTTGAGTGTAATTTGCCAGCTATATATAGGATAGGATGGTTGTAAATGTAATTAGACTTTCTTTCACATAATGAACACACTATAACCTTTAGGTCTGGAGTATAGTGGTCCTTTAATAGCTTTGGGTGCAGGAAACCAGCACTGAGAGAAATAGGTATGCTGCTACTGTTGACCTCCCCTTCTGAAAATGCTAGCAGTCTGGCAGATTCAATGGCTTAAGTTCTTTTTAAGTCACTGACCAACATTAAGTAGGCAGATTAGGAATTCAGTGTTGTCACTCTGGATTTCTAATATGCACGCCTGCTTCAGTCCAAAACTTCAAAAGTACGTAAAGTAAAACTAAAAGGCAAATCTTTTTGTTTTATATTTGGGATGATATTTGGAGTGATGAGGGGTTAGAACCACTGTCAGATTTCTGTTGATGTCTGTGTCCCTGTCAGGGAGATTTACTCTCTTTAATGGTGTTCTGCCATCGTAACAGGAACAGAGGGGAGACCTTGTAATGGGAACACTTGTTTCCATAACAATGGTCTAAAAGAAAATATCCCACAATGGAATGATATCCTTTCACTTCCTGTTGAGTCTACTCGACAGGAAGTGAAGGGAAATCTCCCTAATAAAAAACAGATGGCAAAAAATGATCCTAAACTAAAACACAAGTTTTGCCTTTAGATACACTTTAACCCAGAGACAACTAGAAAACTATCATTTTCAGAAGGTGGCCAGAAATGGCAGCCTTCATATTTCTCTCTCTACTGGTTTCCTGTAAAGGTTCCCTTACCACAACGTGTTTATCTATTTGGGAAGTAGATTGTGTATAAAGTCATAACAGCATCTGTTGTTGGGAGGCTTCTTGTGGCACCCAAGGACTTTGTATATATCAGCCATAATGCTGAAATCTGATGCAAGCACAACTAGCAGTGATGTGGCTTAAAACAGCTTTTGTCAGTAAAAAGAATACTGGTTCTCAACGGCTCTTGTGCGGCTCCGAGACCCTTCGCTTTCATGGTAGTCTTCTGTGCTTCCATTTGGTGATTCTAGCAGAAGCTCTGCACTGTTGCTTCGGCTTCTGGCAGCAAGGGTCCCTTCCACTCTGTGATATGCTGGGTGGCTGCTGGAAGTGGGGTTGTCTGGAGGAGTCACAGGCTGCATATTACTTGCCCCAGAGCTGGAGAAGTAGTGCTGGGATTGAGTGTCAGTCCTGCAGCTTTGCTGCTGGAAACTAGGAACAGCGGGTCCAGGCTCTAGAGCATAAAAATAGAAAAGATGCATTATGTAATATGTAACCAGTTTCTTCACGGTCGCTATACACAGATTCTAAAGATATGGGTGAAGTTCTTCTTGAGCTGCTTTTTTACTTGCTTAATAATCCTACTTCGCTTCCCCCTACATAATGTTAAGGAAGGGGTTGTGGGAAGTTATGTTTACTCTAGTTAACCCTGTCTGTATTGTGCTTGTAGATTTCATTATCAATTGTAACTAGATCTGAACACTGTCTGTCCTAACAAAGGGTTAAAGACGTAGAAGCATTCGATGTTATTAAGAGGAAGCTCAGATTTTTCCCTTAGTTTGTCTATCTATTCTCAATTTTAAACTGCTCAAAGTAGCCTGGAATCTGCACAAAGGCCTTTACCAAAGAAACATCGAAACTGTAAATATTAAGAAAAAGAAATTCTGTGGGTATGCTGTGTGAATGGGAACACATAAACATATAGTGGGGTTTTCTCAAATTTAACTGCAAAAGTGGAACTACACTTTAAAGCAAATCAAATCTTAACCCTTGTAGTGGGGCTACCCCTGCACTGCAAGGGTTAAGTGCTCGTTTTGCCTAGGGAGCTAAAATAACAATGCTATACTCACCCAGACTATGATCCCACCTGGCTTCTACACCGCTCCCTCCAGAGATGGTATGTCCCTTACCGTCCTCACATTCTATACACTGTATAGAACGTGATGACTCACAGGACTGTAGACCACTGGAGAGGAGGGAGAGTGGTCGTGATTCGGGTAAGTATAACTTTGTTATTTTAGCTCCATAGACAAAGTGATCACTTAACCCTTGCAGTATGGGTGTAGCCCCACTGCAAGGGTTAAGATTTGATTTGCCCAGAGTTCTGCTTTTAGTTTACTTACCCAACTCACCACTCTCTTTTGATTTTTGTCATTTACCAGAGACCTGCTCTCTTATCTGTATAGTTCTCAGGTGCCCCATATTTAGCAAGACCTGATATGCTCATGAGTGTAGAATACAGAAAATTTGTATTTTGCTATTTTGGTTGCTCAAAAGTTGGACAACATTTGCATATGGACACTGCATAGCACTATTTTTGGTTAGAAACACTAAATACATAAATACTCTTCTCTGTTTTTGTTCCTTTTCCTTTCTTCATTATGTTGTGTGTAATTCTCGGTATTTGTTCTTTTTCTGTATGTATAGATGATGCTCTGTAGCACTTCTCTTTTTTTCTATGCTAGTGTAAGCTGGTGTTGATTGTGGATGGAAGGGAGGCACATACTGCCTTCATATAACTTGCCTTGAAGTACTGCCTTGATACAACTGTTACCAAAAAACAACCAACCTAAATCAAAACATTTTTAAAGCACAACCCTAACTCATATTCCTTTCAGTTACAATTTGAGTAATTTTGGGCTATTACAGAAAATTGAGAATCAATATGAGACAATAAAAAATTCAATCTATATTTCCATCCCGAGCAACTGTGATAAATGTGACCCTGCCCATATAGCTTGTCTTTGAATATCAGGGCCTCTGTACAGAGAACAGTAGCATAAAGAAAAGCCTTACCAGGTATCGGATTTTGTGGAACAACATAACTGTGCAGGGTGATGTCAGCTGAGCCACCAGATTCTAGGGGTATCGGATGAGAGTGAAAATGTTTTAGCATATCAAAAATCGTCTGGAACCAGAGGTGCTGTACATGACACTGTCCATTCTCATTCAGAGATAACCGTAGGTGCTGGAAAGTAAAATACAATATACACACACATCACTTCAAAGAAGATAGCTGATTCCCTACAACAAGTAAATGCAATCACAAATATGTTGTATCCAGTAATCAATGAAGTTCTGCTAAATTCAACTCAGTTTGTCAAGTTGTATAAAATCCACTGTGGTCCATTTCAGCAATATTTTCAGTGTGTTACAAAGCCTCTTGTCATGATCCTGACAGCTATAGAGGGTAGTGTTTGGAACAAGGAAATACAGTGGCATGTGTTTTCTCAATTTCAGGACCCTTTTGGGTGTAGAATTGTTATGAACGTTAAAGTCCAGCTTGGGCTGGCCAAAAAAAACAAAATGACAGTCCCTAGCAGCTCTTAAAAAAAAAATAACAGCTACAGCTGCAATACGCACTATATTTCTACCATGGTCCCAAGCCGTTTCACCTGTTCACCATTCCAGTCATGCTTCTCTTCCAGCATCTATGACAGCTGTCATTCAACCTACTTCCTGTGTGCCAGGGCATAGAGGGCCTGCCCCTTGTCCTGGGATTAGAGGCAAATGCGGCAAAAGGTAGCGCCACTCTCTACCGCCCATCAATGGAGGAACAGGAGGGTGAAGATGCGAGGAGGGCTGTGATGTGACACAACTGGACTAAAAACAAAACAATGGTACGTATAAAGCTTAACACTCCTGTGTTAATTCAGTCCTCCCTATAGCAATGGTATGACGCTTTTCCTAATCAAGACTTGACCATTGCACCAGGGCCAATAGATTACAATACTTGATCTTACGTTTCAGAAACAATTCAATGGGACCGAATTGTAAAGCCAGTTAAAGTGCAGTTGAGTGAAGGGGACCTGTGCTCTACTGAAACATTTAATCAGGTGCCGGAGAATTAAAAAATTAGATTTTCCCTTACCTAAAGTCAGATTGAATGTTATAAGATTCTGGATGGTTTTGCATCTAAACTGTATTACACAATGTGGGAGAACACCTCACACTACCCTGGCTACCCTTGGCACTCTACCATGCAGAACTTGCCTGAATGTCCAATTGAATCAAACTTGCACTGGAATCAGCATGGGAGGGGAGCATGGACAAAGTAAGTATATGTACCTTATGTTCCTGTAACGCTTTTCACTATTTTGCCAAGGTATAGGTTCAGTTTAATGTGTATGTAAACCCTAACAATTAACCTCTCTCTGTTGCTCATTTTTGGTCTATTCAATATACTATTGAAAGTGTTTTGTTATATCTCTTTGCAAGTGCAAATAGTGAGAGGTGTTCTGTAGTCCTAACATAATACCTGTACAGGTGTAACAAAGATGTTCCTCCAAGGATACAATTCATTGAGAGAGCGTGTCACTCTAGGACAAAAATTGATCCAATAAATGGACCACCTACCATTGTTTGTGTAGTATTTACTATGAGGAATAAAAAATAATAAACATTTATGTACTGTAGAGGCTTTTCGAATGATGTATAAACAGGATACTTGCCTTTGCTTTGCCTTGAAAGTTGAATGTCAGCACATATTCTCCTGGGCGGGTTTCACTCTGCCTGATAACAAAGAGCCCGTGGCTTCGGGTTCCACCAGCAAGCACAAGCTGAGCAGCCTTGATCCTTGACAGGGTCCCGTGGAACCAAGGGTAATCAAAGAGGTTAATTTCAGCTTTCTCATCATCACCTAATGACAAAACATAATTAACATATTTTGTTACTTGCACATTTCTGTTAGAGCCTGCAAAGTGCAAACCTATTTATAATGATTTTATAGTTTAAATTAGAAAATAATATAAAAATGGATAAACTATTAAAATATGAAATAACAAAACCAGCGTTTGCTGCAATATTTAGTTTCAATCCAAATATTAACTTTTTTCTGCCACTAGTTGTTCTCAGTATGCTGGCCAGCATCATTCAACTGACTTCCTCTGAGCCCAGCTCATCCTGAACTCACCCCATCCTGTGATTGGACAATGAAAGGAGAAACAGCACAAGGATGAGCTCATCTCTCTGTCACTCTGCTTTCTCCCCCTGACAGCACACTTCTTGTCAGCACACTTCTTGTCAGCACATGAACGGAGTGGCTTAACTTATCGGGCACATAACAGGGGAACAATTTACATTTCACCCCGGGGTGTACTTGCTCCACTTCCGAGAGGAAGGTGTTGAGGGACCTCAAAAAACTCTCTCTCAGCATTTGATCAATGCAGCTAGAGCACTGATACCCAGACTTTGGAGAGAGGCGAGGCCCCCATCCCTTACCGAATGGATTACACAGGTAAACTACATAGCTGAAATGGAGGAACTCCTCTTCACCAAACAAGATAAACTTACCAAATTCTCCAGGCTATGGGCGCCTTGGACCCACTTCTGCCAGGGAAAGACATACGAGGAACTCATGCAGACACCCACGTAGAAGACTGACACACACGCTGATGACATACTACATTTTAGTGAAGCCCCTTTAGGTGAAGGTGGAGGATGACACGCCCCACGGGTGGGTGCTCCGGCTGGAGCACTTTAGGATCTTCCTCCAAGACCCTCCATGTCCCCGCTTGCCCTGGAGCACTTGGTGGATTCACCACTGGGGACTCCTCCTTCTGGTTTTTCGCCTCCACTTTCTCTATACTTCTCTTTGACCTTTTTCTCGTATTGTTTAAGTTGCACCAATCCTTGTGGTTACTTATCATAGACCAAGAGAGTTACCATAGGCCAAGGTCATGGCCAGCTGGTCGCAGGCTAGTGTCCTGAAAGGCCGCAAATCTTTCCAAGCCGACCTATCCTCTCTAATGCCCTATGTGCTATGCCAGATGTTATTATGGTGTACCAATGTTATCGGATTACGCAGGAATTGCCGAATGAGAGAACTTTCCTGCAATGTTTAGTGGCTTAACCCAACAGCCTCACAGTCAGGAGGTTGCCCACTTGAAGATGTAAGGTGATATGTTTTATGTGATATGTTTGATCACATTGTTTGTAATTTCTTTGTTTGATTTGCTCAATAAAAAGAAAAATTTTAAATGGAAAAAAAAAAAAATGAACGGAGTGGCTTGTGCTGCTACTTTTCAAACACTTAAACTCTACAATACAGGGACTGCAAGAGACTGATACCAGTTCACATTCAGGTACTTACACTGCTTGTATTGAAAATAAAAAATAAATTTAATGATGTAATGACTACAGAGTTGCATTAATTTGTGTCTGCCTAGAGTTCAGGTTTAATGTTATTTTCCTGTTAGTGCATTATGTCAATTATGGGCAGCAACAGAACAGTGTCTGTTGGTGACCAAACTATAATGAGAACATATAATCATGTTTCTATTTAGTCAGGGCTGCATGAGAGATCACGCTGCCTTAGGCTTGTGTGGATGACTCTCATTACCAGGACTAAAGGATGAAAGTTACCTTAAAACCTTAAAGTGAAACAACCTGATTAATATTCAAAGGCCATGTGTATGCGTGTACTAAATACCCAATCAGAGATTAATTATACAAATTGGTATTTTAATAAGGACTCCATAGCTCTCACCAAAGCTCCTTATGGTAGCCTATGGTAACCTACGCCTTTTTCATATGTGATCTTTTTTGTCACTGATCACTTAAACAGGAATAGGAAGTCAGGGAAATCTAACAGGCAGGGAGACGGCAATAAAAACCTGACAGTGGTTCTAACCTTTTCCCACCTAATAAAAATTAATGTATCTTAAATGTTGTCTAAATACAACAAAGACATTTCCCTTTCACTTCCTGTCTCGGTGACCACTGTCCTTGGAAAAGAAGTGAGGAAAACAAAGACAGCAATACAAACCTGATGGAGGTTATACCGCTCCTAAAGCCATTGAAAAATATGTTTTGGTTAGAGTTCTTTTTAGATATCAATGGGGAATGGTTCCTGCTATAAATATGGAGATCTGTTTTGAAGAATATAGACGTAACTAAATAATTTGATCCAAAAGGTAGAAATAATTGGGTAGTTCCACGATGTGTGAATCAGAACTACATTATGATGAAAACACCAGGAACAAAGATAAACATTGGGGATTAGGTTCATTAACTATTACAGAAGTGTGACCCCAGCAAAAGAGAACTCATATATACATAAAGTATATGTAATACATGTATTGTAATGAAAATTAGAGTAAAGCCAAACCGTTTTTTGGCTTTACTTCTCTTTTGGGTCACAGGAGACATTTTCTAATGTATTCCTGAGATCCAAAATCATCAGATAGCGGGCTAATGCCCACTATATGCTGACTGCGCCATTCTGCAGCCAGGAAGGATCCTGACAATATTGTCAGGATCTATCTGACTATCTAATTGACAGCTGGACCTGCCTCTCTAGATCCAGCACCAGCTGTGTCCACCCTTTCCACTGTCTGTTCCTCCAATAAGCTCTGGAGGAAAAGAGGGAGGGGAGGGGGAATACCTGCAGGGAGCAGTGACTGACAGTCCCTTCTCTCTGCATGGAAAAAACTGTGAGCTCAGTGATCAGCAGTTACAAGTTTGCTCAGCTCTCAGTACATAAGACCGATGTGTGACAACTGCAATGTCCCACACCAAAGAGAAGAGTATATTTTACTATCTTTGAAACAAAGTGGTGTCACCTCCTTGCTTGCAGCCTTCTGACTGGACAATGAAGAAGCAGCAGCACATTGACTAATCATCAACATGTGAATTCAGGGCGCATAAATGGCTCCTAGTTCTGCCCCTTCTTCTCCCAGTCTGAGTGCTGCTGGTCAGGGGATAGCAGTAGGCGAATACCAAGCCAGACTTAGGTATTTCTGTAAGTAGTATTTAAAATACATGTAATGATTTTCAAAGGAATGCCAAACTGCTTTGAATTGCATTTTTTTATATGTATTTGGAATTAGGCTTGAAAACCTGTCGAGGGGTTGGATTAAAAATCCAAATAAATGCTATGTGTTAAAGGAGAGGTATTATACTCACCTCTCCAGTGGCCCATGTCTGCTTCTTCCTGGAAAAGTCTGTGTTCCCGGCAGTGTTCTGTGGCTCATTCTTCCGACTAATGTCAATGCTAAATCTTGTAGCTATGTAACGGTTAATGGAAGGAACCTTAGCGCAGTTGGGAACACAGGCATCCAACACTACCGGAAGTGACTGAGACAAAGGGAAGGTAGTACACTTGGGCTGCTGGAGAGGTGAGGATAATAACTCTTCCCTTTGGCCCCATTCACACCTAAGCGTATTGTCGCACATCAATCAGCGTGACAAAACACTCGACTCCAGGAATCCCATTTAGTTCTAGGGCCCCTTTTCACGCATGGGCGTTTTGTCGCACGCAGAAATACGCCTGTTGCACGAAATCCTACATGAGCTGCTTTGGGGGGAAATTCAGTGCGTTATCTACCCATTGACTCAATAGAAAACGCTTGAAAAACACACATTGCGATTATTTTTGAGCAGATTCAGTCCGTTTTACCCATGCACATTAATATACCACAATCTGCTCACAATCTGCTTGTAAAAACGCACAAAATATGCTCACAAAAAAATGTGCGTAATAGTTGTCGCTTAGGTGTGAATGCAGCCTTAACATCATGTCGCACTAGCAACTTTGTAGCGGAGATAGGCAGCAGCTATACATTTCTCTGCTTATTTTGTCTGGAGATTTGTAGCTGGATACAGAGTTGCTGCTGCATGCGACTACAATGCTTATCTATGCAGCTATACATTTCTGGTGTGCCTTGATCATCAGCAGCTGCATTTTATAGCACGAGTACTGGCTGGACTTTTTCCCAGCCAGTCAGGCAGTACAATCAGATCAACTCATTTTCTGACTTCATTCTGAGGGTTTAGACCACTAAACATTCCACTTATGTTAATGGAATATCTCACCCACTAACCTATATCAGTTAAGATTATTCTGAGATCTTTATTGCTCCAGCACAGGGGTGGGTGACTCCAGCTCTCCAGCTGTGCTTTACCTACAAATCCCAACATGCCTCTGGGAGTCATGCCTGTAAATGCCCGTCTTGCAATGCCTCATACTGAGCGGAAAGATGATGCAAATGGATATCTGGTTTGTAATTTGACAAGCTGTATATTTGAAGCTTCTCAGTCTGGTACTTCTGTAGTTTTTGATTCAGCATAGTATACGTTGTGAGTTTATGTATTGCATAGTTTACCTGGCCCATGGCTGGGTGCTGCAGTCTCCAAGGACTGGAGGAAGTTCTCCAGGGGGACATGTATGAGATGCTCCACTGTAGCATGTTCTCGGCCTCTTGTGTGAGGAGCTGCAGCAGCTGTAGGCGTGGCAGATACTGCATCCTGACCACACATATCCAGAGGACGGTAAGATCCTGTGGGGAATAAGGTGAAAACTCAAACTAGTGGATTGGCACTGAACTGAGAAAAAGCGTAAACTACAGTATGTAAGAATCTTACAGAGTTTGGATGGAGGATGGTTCCAGCTCTGTACTTACCTTCAGCAAGAAACTCGCAGCTACATGATGAGACTCGGCTAGGCAGACATGCTCCCTGCTCACAAGAAGATAGTTCTATGTCATCCCCACTATCCCTGCAAGAAAACAGTTATTGCTAAACATGTTATATTCTAAGAGTTTATTAACAGATAGCTGTAACCAAGCACGCTAATGTAATGTAACATTTGAGTGAAAATAAAGGGAAAGGGATCCACAAAATGGTCTTCATTATCTTTAAAAGGCATGTGTTTTCTTTTTCAACCTTAATGCTTCATACACTAAGTAGAAGACCCCAACTATATTGATGAACACCAGCTCACCTCCGGGAATAAATGGGTCTGTGTAGACTAAGTAGGTCTCTTCTGCCATAAAAGCTTTTCGCTGTCTATCAGCAATTTTATTTTTCCTGTAAACAGAGCCATGCATGCACAGCTCAGTGCACAGGCTCGGCATGCTGAGATGAAGTAACTCCTGTGTATGCATGGCAACTACTTATTCAAGGCCTGGTAAACCAAGCGGCCAAAGAATTGGAACCCGTAAGAAGACCGTGGCGAACATGGAATCCATGGCAAGGGAGGAGGGCACTGCTGGAGGGGTTTGGAAAGTAGGTCTGTCATAATGTGCTAATATGCTGTGCATACCAGCACATGGCTACAAGCTCTATAGGGGTGTTACTTTTTCCCTCCTATCCCTCACTTTACTTCTTCTTTAAATACCTTTTTTACCCCCGATGACAATGTTGCTTCCTGCCTCCCACTGTAGTGCGCTGTGGTGGCATAGTTGACAAACAGCCACACGCCTCATCATATGTCAGCACACAGGCGTTGATTGCAGAGGAAGACACACCAGGCCTATTACTGAGTGCCAACTGTTGAGAGCACTGGGTCTAACTCTGGTGATCAGTCTAAATGTATTTCTTTTGTGTGACTTTAATTGGCTTTAGGTTATACCCCAGTCATACCCCACATATCTGTCAAGGCTGTTAATCTAGACATACAGTATAGAACAGCCAAGTTTTAGTTTTTTTCTATAAAACCATTTTTGAACTCTTTGCCATTTGCTCATCTATTCTGTGATCTCTGTTTCACCGAGCCCAGACACACAGTACTTGAATCTATTCAAATAGTGTGTCAGCTAATTTTCAGGATAATATTTTTGTAACTGGAGCAAAAATTATTTGCAATGAATAATTTATTTTTAGAACTGCTTACTTGCTTTCACTTGAAATAAAGACATGGTAGTCTATCTGAAATCATATTAGTGGAAGTTAATGTAAAAAAGAAAGTAGCAGTTTTTTTATTTTCTGTGTACACCGAGTGGTTAATGTGCCATGCAGTGTACACTACGGCTCCTTCCTGGCATCTATATGGTGCCTGGAAACAGAGCTGGGTGCTGGGAGCAATGTAACTCCTATGAGCATGCACAGGAGATACATAGTCAGAGGCCACCCAATGTGAGGCCACAGGTTGAAAGGTATATCCAGTTCAGTATTACTTTTTTACCTAGACTGTAAATGCATGAATAAAAACTGCATTTACTACATTGTTGAGTATCAAATAAAAGGCCAATTTTGGGAAAAATATGCACACATTAAAGTAAAGGGGATTTCCTTCTGACAGGTTTCCTGTTTTCTTGGAGCATCTGCATTTACAGATTTCAGTTGAAGCACCACATGTTGGTGAAATGCAGCACAAAATATGGGTAGTGGAAGTAACCCCTCCTATGTCCTCTATAAGATCCACTGTATTGCAATGTCAGGTAGTAGGAGGCATGCCCTATTGTAATTTACAATTGATTGTGTGAAAAGGGAAACCCCTGCTGCTATTATCACTACAGGTATTTTATAAAGTGCCAACAATTTGCGCAACACTTTACATAGTGCACATTCACATCAGTCCCTGCCCTGAAGGAGCTTACAGTCTTGGGTTCCTATTGCACACACGCATACAGGGACAATTTTAGACAGGAGTCACTTAACCTTCTAGTATGTCTTTGGAGTGTGGGAGGAAACCGGAGTACCCGGAGGAAACCCACGCAAACACAGGGAGAACATGCAAACTCCTTGTAGATAGCCCTCAGCCAGAGAGGAGATTTGCACTTTTTTGTATTTCTCTTTTAAACTGTTGATACACAAAACAACCATGGCCATTCACTATGTTTTGAAACCAGCTTGCATGGCAAGATAACTGCACAATAAATGGCGTTCTTTTTTTTTCCTTCTGTATTTTTTTTTTCAAAAATGTTTTATTAACTTTTTTAGCAATCTTTACATTTCTAAAACAAACGTCATCACTTCAAAGTAATAAGTATACCACGCAGTGGTTAATTCCATCCTAAATGGCATTCTCAATCAAAGTATGGTGCTGGTTACATCAGCCTCTATTCAACATTCCTAAAGCTGAAACTATGGAAATTTGCATAAACGGATATGTATTCTGTATGTGGGGCTCTTCTATATGAAGGTAAAAATGCATAGGTCTCAAGGCACACCTAATTAAGTTTGCTAACTATGTTCAGCACCCCCAAAATGAAAGTCAAATTTCAAGACTTTATTCCATTCGCTAAAAACATTGCTTCCCCATTCACAAGCACTGTGTTCCTTGCAGACCATGTGTTTGTAGAATCCAAGATAAGAACACTCAAGCCACATTCAATACCTTATACCTGCACCCCAGAGGAGGTATTGGAGTAAGCCATTCAAACTTTCATATGCACGTTAAGACCTACTTACCCAGGATCGATGCAATCCTGTATGTCTGCAACCCAAGAATGTTTCTGGAGAGAGTCAATAGTTTCTAAGATATATTCTGCACTGTTTTATACCTACAAAACAAAAAAGAGTACAAATAATAATAATATTCATAATAATAATAATAATAACAAATAATAGTAATCTATTTCTATGTAAAGTTAGAAAAAGCACTGCAATTAGTGCATTAAATCCTGTGTAACATCAGAAATACCATCAGTTTCCAGCTATTCGTTTTTAACTTGTAAAATCTAAGGCCCTGATTCATCAGACTGCAATAGTACTGTATAGACTTCATTGATTTAGGTACAATTAAGGCATGTTAAAGTGGCCTTTTAACCTATAATATTGTATGTCAGTTTGGCATGCCTTTAAGTGTTTTTCCACTTTTGAAGACAAATTGGGATAACACCGATTTAAATGTTGTTACATGTTCCCATTCACATTGCATAGCTTTAAAAAAAAAAAAAAAAAAGGCTGCTTACATTTTTAAGGGCTTTTTTCGTGCTTAAAAATCCTACCGTGCACCACGCTTCCCCCATGTAACATTAAGAAGGGGGCTGGGAAGTTATGTTTACTGTAATTAACCTTGTGTGTACTATGCTGTTAGATTGTATCAGCTGTAAACTAGATTTGCAAACTAGTAAAGGGTTAAAGACTTAGGAGCATTGAAGGTTAATGAGAAGAAGCAGAGTCTGTCCCTGTACATTCACTTTCAAACTGCTTAGAATCTGCACAAGGGCCCCCGCCAAATAAACATCTAAAAAGGTTAAACATATACGTATTTTTAATTATTTTTATGTATGCCGTGTGAGTGGGAACAGATAACAAACATATAGAGGAGTTATCTCAAATTTGACTACAAAAGTGGAGCTGCACTTTGAGTGCCATTTAGCATTCCTTAAGTGATATTGCAGCTTGATGATTTAGGGCATCAACACCGCAGGCCTTTATAATTTAGCATCTACTTCCTTACTACCTACAAAAATGGCTGTGCTATTGTTTCTGAATACATGTATGATGTACAGTATCAGAGGCTGGCAATTATTTTCAAGTGTGAGAGCTTGACATTAAAGAAGGTGGTCACTGGTTTGGTAGAGCGGCCATCATAAAAATGACTATCCTGCCCAGACTTCTCTATTTATTCCAAACCTTGCCCATCGCTATAACGTACCCCTGGCTAACGCTTATGACTATACAAACTGAAGTGACTTTATAGCAACAGCCGGGCTCACACACGCAAAGTATACCCCACAGAGGGCCTATATAACGCAGCTTCAACCAAAAAATAAATAAAAATAATAAACCCCCGCCTATACTGCAAGGCTTTTGCAGGTGCGAGGTTGGTTCCCTAGAAACATGTGTTAGCCTATATCTCTTTAAACGATGATTGTATGTACTATATTGCCTTACTGCGATGTTTGTTAACTCGTCTGACCCTTTTCCCTTGTATGTAAAGTTATAGCTTGTCAACTTGATACTTTTGTAAAACAATAAAGTCCTACTTGTGAAAAAAAAAAAAGAAGGTGGTCACTGCTGCACTTCTTGAATAGTAAATGTCTTCATAATTAGCATTAGAAACAGCTTTACTTAGAGCAAATGTGCTCTACTGTTTGGTAAGTGTTTAAAGAAGAATTCTGGGCAGTTACAAAATTAACCTTTGCCTGTGGCATGTAACATGTTTTGGATCTTGATTGCCCGGAGTTCTTCTTTATACACTTAGTAGACCAAATCCACTCTAAGTAAAGCTGTTTCTAATGCTGATTATGGAGATCTTTACCACTCAAGACGTACAGCAGTGACCACCAAGAGTTTTTATAAAGAGAACCTTTATCAAGGACTGGGCAGATGCCATTATCGATATGCAGAATGTGAAGAGCAGATTTGGTGTATCCTGACAAGGACGTAGGAGATGGGCCTGGCCCTGTTTTTATTGACACTGGAGGACAGCAATATAGAGTCAATAAACAGCACATTTAGGTCCAACATTCCACATTCAGATGAAGCCCCGGCTCTACGGATCCCTAACACTGACCATCTCTGTCTGCAGTCAAACAAGTTTTTTTTTTCTGTGTGTAGTAATAGTAGTAGTAGATGTAGTAATATTCATAATATCATCACATCACATAATAAAAATAATAATAACAACTGTGCAGCCAGCAGATATATTTCAGTCTGTTTACATGTTGGATATATTATGCATATTCATTTTCTGATGAAGGTTTTTGTGGTCTGGGTTATCCTTATTTCACCCTGAAGACTTGTTGAGGCTCTTTCACACATCAGGAAATGCCAGTGTGTGACCATTCCTCTGCTCACCAAAGGCCTGGCTGGTCAACTATCGTGCGGCTGGCATGTCTGGCTCGAAGTCCCCAGGTGCTAAGCACTGATAGAAGCTGCCAAGGCTCTGCACTTCTAAAGAACATCAGTATCTTTAGCCTGGTCCACTATTCAATCACTGGCTGTCAGAAATTCACATATTTTATTTATCCTGATGATGGTCTTGATTTATGAAACGTCTTGGACGGTATAGTAACTAAATAAAATGTGACCCACAGAGTGAACAGTACGTAGTACATTCAAATGATGACTTATTGCATATATACGCGATGTACAGACACTAGAGGCAGAGAGTGAATATTAAAGGGTGTCTATGATCAGAAAATAAAAACAAATACAAATATGTATTTCTATATTGAATTTCCATAGGTTTTATCCCTCTCATAATAGCCATACAGGGATCCCAACCTGAAAAATTAAATTTCAGGGAGGTGCCCTTCTCATTTCAGGGAGGTGCCCTCTGCCCCAACTAATGCTTCCCGTGCTATCTGCTGGGGTTTTTTTTAGTATTCTGACAGCTGCTGCCGTCAGGATAAAAAAAAAAAAAAACAGGTCCACCTCTGCTGATTGACAGCAGCAGTGGGCAGGTGCAATAGCTAGTTTGCTATTGGCTTTTGCAAATTCAAATTGCCAATAGCAATCTAGCTATTCATTTCTATGCTGTCTTTTTTTTTCTTCTTTACTCTTGACGGCGGACAGCGGCTCCGATATCAGAGTAAAAAAACAAAAACAAAAAAAAACAGACAGCAAGGAAAGGTTTACTCTGCTAGATCGAGCAGAGTAAACCTTTCCGGGATAAAATGCTTCTCTCCCGGGCGGGCGGGAGCCGCTATCATCCGGGATGATTTGGGATGTCTGCCCATATTAACTTATAAGTTTGTAAACTTATTGAAGATGCCCACAGGATGTACTTCCTCAATGCACTGACACAATTTCCCTCAGCCCCGTATCACAACTCTCACAGAGCCTGCTTCCTGAACTACAACTCAATGTCTGAACAATGTAATATTATCATTGCTTGCTGGAAGCAATGCATGATGGGATATGTAGTCTTGAGAAATCATGATTGCATCACTTCAAGCAGCAGGGAAAGAGATGCAAAGCACACTGGGAATGTGGAAAGTGATGGGCAGACAGAAGGCAGCACTCACTACATGAAAGGGATTTTTTCAAGTAAGCTTTGATTGCATTATCGAAAACAGCTCTAGTATGTATTCCTATTACAATGCTAAGGTCACAACAGGATAGTACATGCTGGGACTAAAGAACTCTTTTAGGAAGAATTTCCTGTTTTCATATGTTGAGGGGGTTGGAGATTGCACCGATGTCTGATTGACAACAGTCAGGATAATGAACAGACAGTATGGCAAATTGTCATAAAAGGCTTGATAACAGTAACTGATTATCCTGATGGTAAAGCAGAACTCCAGCTTTAATTATATATACACACACACACACATACTCTCTCTCTATATATCCCTAGCATGGTCTCGTGTAGCACACTGTATTATATAGTGTATTATCGCAATAGTGTATTGTATAGTAGACTTTTCAAGTGGCCGCTACTCTTTTGACAACAATTCCTGAAAGACCGCAACATGTAGCAGTATACATCCACGAAGGAAGATGCCATGATTCCACCTGTTAAATGAAGGGGCTGCTCTTACCCTTCACCAGCTCATCATAGTGTACTGTGGTTTTTGCTGGTGTTTTGCAGTGCTACCACCCATAAAACTTGGGGTGACATGGGCTGGAGAACTGTATGTTTTTGTTATTCAGCAACATATACTAATTTATAGTGAAATGTGCATGTAACAATAAAGTTACCTTTAGAACAAATGTGTTGTCCTTGTCAGGCATTTCCAGGGGCATTGTAGTGCGGACCTCAATAATTGCAGAGAGCGGAATGCTTACTTTAGGCTTGGAGGACTGTAAGAGAAAATTTAGCACATCAGAAAATTTAGCACATAACTGGTAATAATTAGTACAGTTGGGCATAACATAAAATATCACAAGAAACAGAATGACTTTAAAGCCTAACTTTGGGCTAATTTTTTTAAATGTCTCCCTGGAGGTTTAAAAAAAAAATTGAAGCTCTGGCTGCAAGACGAGAAAAACTAAAATAACATAGCATAGACAATTACTACACAAGCCATTTCTTAATTTAATGTTAATAAAAATGACCTTTCAATTTCAAACTGCAGCCATTGTAATTTTCAAAAACTGTCAAACAATTCAATGTAATATATCAACCTGGAAACAATCTGTACACCGTTAGCCCCCAGAAATGTCATTCCCCCATTGTGTGATTGGCTCACTGATTTTCCCAGATGTCTGCAAGCGGTACACGTCAAACATTAGCCATCTCCTGCAACAGGAATTTCAGGGTTTTTTCTAGATATTCCATAAAGGTTAACTACTTCTAAATGGACACAGGCACTGCAGCTTTCCTCATCAGAACACTGATATTTTATATAATGAAGGCTGACCTTCCTATTCAGGAATCAGGCGGGAAACGACATCAGAAAACATCTATACATCAGAACATAAACAGGTAGGAATCTGCAAAAGGTTTGTTACAATCCTCGCAATGTACATTGATCACCCAGAAAGAATTGTTTGTTTTTCTCAACCAGTGGAGTTTTAATCTAGAGCTGTTCCCCACACTACATTTTCTTTGGCACATCATGTCCTCAGTCTTCCATGTTGAATGAGACCCAGCATCACTCAACCTAGGAGACTTGGGAAAGTCTGTCAACACAGGGCATCGTGACTACGCTCTTTGAGCACAGCGGCCAGCAGCATTCTTCCCGTTATGTCCGCACCACTCTATATATCATCCAGAACCGCCCACACATGGGAACCAGTGCATCTAGTGATCTTCCAAAAGACATCAGAAGAAAGGAAAGTAAAGGAATGGCCAGAAAACATGGCATAACATACAGGTGGCGGGGGTTATCCCAGAGTTTGGATTTATTCATCTTAGAGTGATGAGTTTTTGTCTGCTAAAACTATAGAAAATGTAGCTGTAAATGTGATTATTTGCTTTGCAAGGGAGACTTAAAGGAAGAAACGCCTTTTAGTAAAATCTTAAATCTTAAAGCCAATTTTAAAATGATTTTCAGTTAGTTATACGACTGCTGTGCTAGATTTGTCTGAATATATTTTATATGCAGTTGAATAAACTGTACAGGTAGTGTGTTTTTTTGGGGGGGATTGAGCAGCTAATGTGCTTGTTGAATAAGTGCAATAAGAAAATCAATTCATGCGTTTTACTTAAAGGAGAACTATGAGGTGAGTGCTTTTCACTCACCTCATAGTTCTAGCCGACCTGTGACAATGAGACTGTCACAGGTCGGTTCAGTAGATCGGGAGGTGAGCGAACACATACCGGCGTTCGCTCGCCTCTCGATCCTGTCACGGCTCTCTGCCGTGACAGGGGAGGGGCTGGATTGCCCTCTCACCGCTCCGATCTGCCAGCGCTGACTGGCGGAACGGACAGGGGAGGGGGCGGGTACAGCTGGCTCTGCCTCTAGATAGGCAGAGCCAGCTGTCACTCACGCAGCTGGGCGGATCCCGTCATCTACGTCGGGATCTGCTGCGGCGTCTCAGTATACCGCGAGCTGTAGCTCGCGGTATACTGAGCCTAGGGTGACGGGAGGATGCTAGTTTGTGTCCTCCCGTTTCCCTAAGGAGCACTATGGGGAAAAACACTGACCCCATAGTTCTCCTTTAAAGCGAATATCAAGGCAAAAATAACAAAAAACATGCCCAGATGCCCAGTTCATCTCTGCAATCTGTACACATTTCCTATGTTTTATCCCTTGCAAATACAGAAAAATACCTGTTGAGGTGCCAGAAATGCACACGGCTTCTAAGTCCTGTTGTAGGCTGACAACACACAGGATTTTTGTGCATTAAAGAAGGGCAAAAACTCAAGGCAAATAGAATCTTAACCCTCGCAGTGGGGTTACCCATTGTCATTTTCGAAAAACTGTCAAACAATTCAATGTAATATATCAACCTGGAAACAATCTGTACACCGCAGTGTACAGTGCGGTGGGTTTACCCCCGCACTGCAAGGGTTAAGTGCTTAATTTGCCAAACCTAAAATAACAGAGATATACTCACCAGAACTGTGATCCTGGCTGGCTGCTGGACCGGTCCCTTCAGCCTAACTCCTCCTCGGCTCTGGTGATGGAATGTCCCTCAGCGTCCTCATGTCCTATAAACTGTATTGGACGTGATGACTAACAGGACCTTAGATCCCTGGAGCGAAAGGGGAGGGAGGCTGAAGGGACCGATCTACTCTTTCATCTCAACAACAAAAAAGATAAATATTCTGTAGTCCAATATAGGAACTAGGAGGGCTCTTTGACACAGAAAGTATGCAGAAGACACAGGGCAGTTCTGAATTTCTGACTAGATCAACAGGTTGTTTTTTTCTTGCACTTACCAAACAAATAAAACAAAATGCTTCCAATGGTACATTAAACAGACCAAAAGGGAGCAAAAAAAAGAAATGTTTATTGTTAGGGTTAACATACACTTACATTTTACATATGTTTTATTTATTATTAGTGTCACCAGTGCGCTGAGAAGCATTCTGATGACTGTTCACACAGGGAGTGATAGGTCCTCTTTATGCAGACGTAGGGTGTCTAAAGAGTCCCTGTTATGTGCCCCTGGAAATCAGGGACAAAGAGTCACATTGCGTCTGAACCCTGTAAAGCTCAGAACTGAATACTTCCATGTTAATGAACCACTTGCAGATCTTTAAACAAAGGAGATATGTCCTAAAAGACATCAACGTTTCCAGGATGTATCTCCTACGTTCAGCTCCTCGTCCTCTGCTGCCACCCCACTTACTATACAATTACCAACTGCTATTACATAGCAGGACGGCTTCTCAAAATGCAGCCGCTCCTCTACAAGATGACACTTGCAGATAGTTTGCAAAAGTTATTGAGTACATATAATGAAGCAATGTATTGTTATATTGTATTCCTATCAGCATGCTTTTTGTCAGCACATGAACCGATTGGCTGCTTGTACTGCTTCTTCTTACACGTCAGCTCATGCGTCAGCCTGCTGTACAAGGACTACAAGAGGCCAATACTAGGTCAAATTCAGGTACTTTATTGATATATTGGTGATTACAGAGCTACATTCATTTGTGTCTTTTATATGTGCATAGAGTTCAGCTTTAAGGTTTGTTCACACCAGCAGCCACACACAACCACATGGCTGCTGGTGTGTGTGTGCCAGGACACAAAAAAATGCAATTACGCTGCATTGCATGTTTTCTTTTTTTTTTTCTGTTAGAACTTTTTTAAAATATCACAGGTGACATTTCATTACGTTCTTTGGGCGCACCACAGTGCGATGCGGTTGCACCGCGCCTTGCTGTGGTGCGTTTAAAGCAGACCTTTACACTCAAAAATCAAATTCTACCAATGCATCCCTCTATGTATGATGATTATTAAGAACATAGACATGTCAGGTGTCAAATGCTGTTTTTTTTTTTTAAATACTTGCACTTGCAGAGCATTTACTTATTGCTTTGAAAGGGCAAAATGACTTCAGTTTGCCAAAGCACTGCACACTGGGATTGCCGTGTCATCAGCAGAGCATTGCTGGGAAAACTCATCTGTAATCTCAGGAGATCTCAGGGAAAGGCAATTTCCTTCCCTGAGATGATGTGCATGGTCACATGTCCTAGTCACATGTCTAGTCACATGTGCCAGAAAACCAGAAAGTAAAAGGAGAGCTAGTAATCTGCCCTTAGTAAACATGGCCACTGCCAAAAGACTGGGGGAGAAAAGAGAAATAAGATATGCAAAGAATACACAGCCGGCAATGATCTAGAAGTATCTGTTTGCAGATTGTTATTACTAAACATTTCTAAAGGTGCGTTTGTTGTTATTTTAAAGATATGGGTAAAGGTCCGCTTTGAAAAAAGTACTGCATGCCATTCATTTTTTGAAGTGTACAACACCGGATCATGGTGGTTTGAAATGTGCCCACCCATGACACTGCAAATTGCCTTGTCTTGCATTCAGGATATGCTGGAAAAAACATCCAGCACAGCCCAAACACATAGGGTGAATGGGCCCTTAGGCAATACAGATTGGTCACCTCCTTGCACCAAGCCTGTGATTGGACAATGAAGGAGTAGCAGCTGCATAATTATTTGTTCTCCTCTCACCTTGTGTCAGAATGTTTCTTGTCAGCACATGTGTATGCAACACACTTGATTGGCTTCCAGTGTTCTCCCTCCCTCTCCCTGTCTGAGCACTGATGTATAAAGGTGCCCATACACCTGGCGATTATCGTATGATAATCGCGGGTGCATCTACTGTACGGGTCGCACGACTTTTGTCTTCCTAGCACGCTGGAAGACCTGACGAAAATCTTACGAGTTTCAGCAGGTTGGCAGCGCGCTCGGAAGGCGAAAGCCGCTCGGGCCAGTGTGCGCAAGCGCACACTGCCCGTTTAGCATTGCAATTATCGGCAAGCCCTCCCCTTAGCGGGGAGGGCTTGCGATGATCGCAAGTACGATCTGCCTGCCCAAGATGGGCAGGTCGTACGAAATTTTAATGATCTTACAAACATCGCACAACGAAAGTTGTGCGATAGTTGTAAGGTGTATGGCCAGCTTTAGGGAATTGCAAGAAGCTAAAAACCAGCACAATTCAGGCACTTGAACTAGCTAGCTTGAACTAGCTACAATTAAAAAAAAATTAATTATTAAATAAATACATAACTGTTTTAATAGGATTTTTTCTATTACACGTGCTTCAACTTTAAACTAGTCATTTTGCAAGGAAGATTATAATAATGGTCTATTTTCCCTGCTTAAAAGAATACTGGGTTTTGGTTTCGAAATCTGTATTGCCTTTACAAGACTTTTGTTTTTTCCCCATGAGCGCAACAGGAACAACAGACTGGTGGCTCTGGCCATCACAGTTGGATCTTCTTTCTGCCATTTCTAATAAATCAGCCTCCATATTGTAAGAATAAAGCAAATAAGTGAAAGTCAAGTCTTAATAAAATACAATTTTAAAATATTACTGTAATTATTACAGGTACATGCCCAAAATGTAATCGAATTAGGCCGTTTCTGTTTCTATAAAGATGTGACTGAAGCAAGGTAAATGTTCCACTGCCTAGAACCGTACAATTTTCTTAATGATCTGGCAGACAAGGGAGATAAAACAGGTTTTAACGTTGAAATGTAAATAGCAGGCTTGCCTCTTAGCCTCCATTTGTTAAGGCTGCCATTAAGTTCATAGTACTCCCACCCAGATCAATTAGCCTAACCACAAAGGAAAGTAAGGTTGAGCATCTATGGCTCCATGAGTGCAGCTGATGCCAAGACAAGCAATTTGAATATTCTGGCTGTATTTCTTTGTGTGGGGGAAAATCTGTCTCATTTGTGTGAGCTCGAATACAACCGTATGCCTGAGCCTATAATGCCAGAGCCAAACAATCAAAAATAATAGATTTGACCAAATATACAGTTGTTGGATATTTAAACACACATCACTGATAACAGGCACAGTCAGCCTTACAGTAAAAGGAATTTCTAGTGTTTAAACCTGCTGTATGTGTCTATAATCTACATGATGCCAACCGCTGTCCACTGAGTGCATTGCAGGCAAAGAAGGGCAAATTTTTTCTTTTTAAGAGCCCGTGGAACGTGCATCGAAAAAACAAACTTCCCCCTGTGAACAAAAAAATTGAACCGTGAAATCACAGCACACAAAAACGTGCACAAGGGTGCTTGGTCCTTTAATAAAGAAGGGACCTCGATTCCCGACCCCGGGGCGCAAAGCTCCTGACAGGGGTTGAGACTGCTGGTCCACCAACCCGAAGGCCGGTGGAGCCCGATCCTTTGGGGACCTGCCGGAACAGGTCCCTCACAGTACTAGGTTGGGGGGCTCTCCCGAAGAGAGACCCCCCCGGTTGGGAGGAGACAGAGAACCCTATATTAGGGCACAGAATCTCCTCCCCACATTGGGAAAAGACCCCGAAGGAACCTGCACCCGCTGCATCTGTGGGTCAATGCCAAAAAAAAGCCAATCATGTATCGTGCAATAAATGAATCTAGAGTGCCAGTGCCCCACGCTGACAGGCCTTAGGGGCCGGAGTGCAAAAATATTGCCCTGGACTAGCCATAAGGCCTGTCCAAGAGGCGATGTGCAGAAATTGCAAGGTGGTGTGTGACCAAGTGATCAGTGAGTCAATGTGGGGGTCCCACACCCAAGTGGCTTCCTGAGCACCCCTGGGACGCCACCCCCAGGGGACACAACACCCCGGGCTCTGCCGCCTCCCAACCCTCCAGCCAGACCAAGCTTCGCACCCATTCCCTCAGGAGGCATTAGCACCTTCAGAGCCTCCTGCCTACAACTGGGGACAAGCCCGGCATAACCGGACCAGGATCAACCAAGGAGGAAAGGAAGCCCCTCCAGCACCCACCTATCACATCAGGGAATACTAAGCATCTCTCCGTGCCGGTGGATCGATGCCCTGAAAACTGATAAGAACAGATACTACACTTGATCTTAGCCAAAAGGCAGAGAAGCGAGGCAAAGAAGGGCATATGCATTAGACAAAGCAGGTGGATGGTGGTAGATGTATGGTGCTTAACACCAGAGTCTAAGCTTAGACCCAAAGTCAATGCCTTCTTAGCAAACATCAAGCAATCACAGACAGGGCACTGACCAGTTTTTTTTTAGGCAAGGGAAGTAATAGGAGAGAATGTTATCCCTGGTCTTTGGCAGCACCTTTAGTCTCTAATATTCAGAATGGATGACAGTTTAATGTAAAGTGGACCTGTACTCAAATAGTGAAGATTTGCTATCATCTAGGGAACATCTAGAAATGGTAATTGTGCATAATCGGTAACTCGAAAGATTTACTCTTGGTCTGACATGAGGAAGCAAAGCCCTGCTCCTCTCCGTACAAAAACACAGCATGGAACAAGGCATGATATGTCAGTAATAGGGAGATGATCCTTAGCCCTCTGCTTGCCTTTTTGGCACAGCTTTGACAGTTGCTTTAAAGGTAATCTGTTACCATGAAGAAATGGCATCACTTCATTAACCCAGCAAAGTAACATATGTCTGCTAAGTCTGCCTGCATCTAAATAATGTTACAAAGTAATATAAAAATGTGCTGTGGGTGCAACCATCTTGAATATTTATCTGTGGTGTTTGTGGCAGACAGTCATAAAACCTGAATAAAGGACTTTCTGGCTTGAATGAGGGTTTTAAAAAGACAACAAAGCTGCTGAATTTTCATAGCTTGCTTGGCATCGCATGCTTGGCATCGGATGCATGAAACAATTGTATTTTTTTAATTCTGATCTACAGCAGTGTGATTCAGCCTCATTCATGACAAGGATGGCTTTAAAAAATGTCAAGCAAGTCTATTTGCCCTAATATATATCCCACATTATCAGAAGATTTATAACCCAAGTTACGTGGTTAGTCCCGAGTGAAAACAGACCTACCAATAATACCGGATGAAAACATCATAAATAGAGCATGCTAATTGGAGTAGGATATCTCAGAAAAATGTATACATTAAAATAGTATGCTATGAAATAAATGTAGAAAGTGTCATTTCCTGGCTTGTATATGTCACCTCAGCTGCTTCTCTTTCTTTCTTTAGTAGTCTAGGAATGATGGCCATTGGGGGACTCATTAGACCAGGGGTGGATAAATTAATATGTAAGTCAGGAGCTGTTCTGTCCAATCCAAGAGCCAGCAGGATGGGGTTTTTTTTTAGGAGCCAGCTCCAGTGACAACAAATGTAGAAAACCTTGTGTTAAGCACCAGATGTAATTTTTAAGAAACATTAGTTATCAATGCCAGGACCGGAATCCCAGGAGCCAGGTAGCCAAGGCTACAGAAAATTACAGCTGGCGCCCACCTTTTTAGTTTTTCTCTAGTTTTTGTCAATGGAGCTGGCTCCTTAAAAACATCCTGCTGACTCCTAGATTGGGCAGACTGGCTCTTGAATTTCATATTAGTTTTTAGTTTGTCCACCCCTATATTAGACAGTTTAAGGGCCATACAATACTACTATACAATATACTACTTTACATATCTCTTATAACTTGTTTATGCCAACGTGATAGCCATTAGAAAAAAAATTATGCTTGACATATCTACTCTACTCTACTCTACTGATTGTTACTCTGTATCGTATGCATCTTCTGGTTCATGTACATACAACGATGTAACCTCTTGTACTACTTTTATTACTCTGTATCCCTGAGTGATACAGGTCGTTTGTACCGCTCTACTTCTTGTTAGGACTAAATACAAATGTATATGCTGGAAAAAGAAAAAAAGAAGAGCAGAGAAGCATTCAAACCTTCATAAGCTTTTCATTGCTGTCTGTGCCCTCCCCACGCTTCCTGTACCTGTCCAGTGACAACACGGAGACAGATAGAGCTGCCACCTTTCGGTCTGTGGAAAACTGAACTGTGGTGGGTGTTGGCAAGCAAAGATGATGAACTGAGAAGAGCTACAATCTGGTTATATATCTTCATTGTTTTCTGAGCTGCTAAAGCTGGCCACAGGTGGGCCAGTATCTACCTGAGAAAATAGGCAATGAGATATTGGGCTCCAAGAGCACCAGCACCTGCCTAAGTCCTCACCCAATGGCACAGGATGGGCTTCTTTTTTTTTTAAATTCAAGTGGCAGCGTGAGCGATTTAGGATGTATTCACATTTCCTGCATTGATACTCACAGATAAAATAGATGTAAAACACATCATGAGTTATGTATTCATATGAATGGAACAAATGTCACCAATTTTGTGCAGTGTGGTTTTGAATGGTTTGAAGTGCACCAACATGAGCATTACATGGAAATGAATGGCAAAGCATTTAACACTGCAGTGTAATAAAACACATCTAAAATGCAATGGGTAAAAAGCAGATTTTTTACAGAACATACACGCTTACATTTGTTAAGAGATACTGCAATCTACTTGGGTAGGATATGAAAATGTGAGAGAATGTCTACAAACGAGCGAGCTATTTATTAGAGTGCGGTGTCAGGTGGTGAATCAGAGCCAGCAGATGGTAAATTAGTTAAATAAAAGCAGAACAAGAATGAGAGATGACCCTCGGTTCCCAGGAGTCTTCGGATACATTTACTGAACACAATTCATGGAACATATTGCAAGTAGGAGGTCAATAACCCCCCAGTACACTACACTAACAAATGACTGTGACTACATTTCTGTTCCTATCCTTCAACACTACTAACATGATATTGTTCAGAAAGTGCAGGCAACCATTTTATGGTTGGAATCATTATCCAGGCTATAACATTACAACTAGCGTCACCGGTAAAGCATGAAACACTAGTATGGGGCATGTATTTTTTTTATGTGCTGCAGCCTTTGCTAAACTTTCCTATGCTGGCAGCACCCTGGAGATTCAAGCACTTAGGGGGCCATACACTGTACAACCATCGCAAGACCTTAGTCTTGCGATGGTTGTAAAGTGATTAAAAAAACGTACGATCTGCCCATCTTGGACAGGCAGATCGTACTCTCGATCATCGCAAGCCCGGCCACACAGCGGCTTGGATTTCCTGGGGTTTGACACTCCCCCTGCGCAGTGCTCCAATCATCAATGCTGCGTAGGGCGCTCCCAACTGTCCTTACTTTGGGACCGAATCCCTCTTTTCCTCTTTCCTCCTCAGGTGTCCCTCTTTTTGGTCTGATTCATGGACTTCTATAAAAAAAATGTACTATTTACCTACTGTAACTAGAACTGTTATGATGGCTACACAGTTAGATTTTGACAGATTCCTCTATCCACGCTAAACAGCGTGGCTGAATGGCGCTCCCACTGTGTACACTGAATTCTGACAGAAGCCGGCTGTGAGGGCTTACAATCTAAAAGGGAGGGGCAAGTGATACATGAGGAGGTAGCTGTGTGGGGATGAATTGTTTGAGAAGGTGATAGTTCAGTGGTTAGTTTGATGATGCACGATTGACTTCTGACGAGGGAATGATCAACCTCTGACGAGGGAATAGAGTCCAACAGATCAAATTTCGGCCAATTCAACAGAAATTCGCTCCGTGTGTACCCAGCTTTATAATACACTTAAACTTTCATCCATTCAGAACAGCCATTAGAAATGAAAACTTCTCCTTTTCAGCATGCCATCACAGACTAGGTCTTAAAAACGCTGTACAAAATGAACCTTTGCAATGGGCTACCCTCACACTGCAAGGGTTAAGGGATCGGTTTGGGCTAAGGTCTAAAATTAAAAAAACATATACTCACCCGATCCTCAGTCCCACGGTGGAATGTCCCTCGGGTCCTCACGTCCAATTCAAGTGAATGGTTGTGATGACGTCACGGATCCTTAGACCACTGGAGGCCAGTGGAGAAGTGGCTGTGGGGCCAGTCTAGCAGCCAGGTGGGACTGAGGATCTGGTGAATATATCTTTTTTTATTTTAGACCCAAAACGAGCATGTAACCCTTGCAGTGTTGGTGTAGCCCAACTGCAAGGGTTGATTTTTTTATATGCCTGGAGTTCAACTGAACCTTTGTTATTTATTACTGTATTGCAGTCTGCCTGTATATACAGTAATATATACACCCTTATTTTTTTTACTGCCATGGGCTACATGAAGGTGTAAAACATCCTGTCATCTCAGCACATAGGAGAGTCAGAATGAGGCTCTCACACACAAAGCAGCAGCCCGGCTCTCCAATGTGCTGACATGTCCGTCCGTCCCCAAACACTGATCCAAGCAACAACTCTGCCCTCTAAGCATGGGTTCACTTGAGCTTTAAATATCTCTGCACTCATGTATTGGACAGATGGACACAGGCACGCACGTATTTAGGGTATCAGGTCCTTGACTGCATACAGCAAGCAAATAAAGGTTTCAAGTACTTATAATTAATTTGAAACTGTATTTCTAAAGCCATGGTGAGCAGGATGCACTTAAGAAGAGCAAGACAGAATGTAAGGGTAACATATTCACAAGGAACAAAGTTATGTCTTGCTGTAGCTCATTCTAAAACAATCTCCTTCTTCTTGATTAGAAACAAATCTTTTATCATAAAGTGTTGAGTACATTTCAAAAAGGTCTATTTACTCATAATATAATTTTGTGTTTCTTTCCGGCTCCAAATAGGACAGTAAAGCTGGAAGCATGCAACACACAGTTATTGTGACATCATCTTCAAGTCAAGCAACACACTTGACCCAAAATAATGCGCTTATTATACAAAGCACACTGTAACATATCTCTGTGTTTTATGGGGCTAGTGTAGGAGGTCCACAGATATTCAGCAGCTGGATGCAGATCTCCTTGGCTTCATAATATTCTAAATTCCCAGCCAGGACCCGCCTTGAAACTATCCCCTACACATTCCCTGCGTACCACGGAGAGAGCAAACTTGAGGTTATAATAGCTCCACTATGCTTCTTATGCATCGATTATTTACTAATCAACAATGATGTTTTGTATATTTTCATAGTATTAAATGGATAATGCCAGATAATGTTGTATCATACCTCCAATAATTCTCGATCAAATCTCTAATAAACTGTGCATTATCAAAGATGCACAGTAGATGCTCAAGCCTCTTTAACCTTAAGGGCCTGTTCACACCATCTTCGTGCGATGGATGGAAATGGTGTGAATGGGCCCTAAAGCTAAACTCCCGGCAGATACTGAAGACCCAAATAATGCAGCTCTGTATTCATTAATACATTACGGGCTGGGGGGAGACCCGTCAGTGTTACTAAACTGCAGCAGAGAAAAATCAGGACTGTCCTGTGTGGCAGAGCTGTATAAATCTCGGAACTGGACTGGCTGGTCAGAAATACAAATCATTTGCATTAGATTATAAGCTCTCATGGGCAGGGCCCTCCTTACCATCTTTTCTTGCAACTGTAATGTCTTCCTTATATTGTAAAGAACTGCACAAACTGTTGTCGCTATATAAATCCTGTATAATAAGAAATATGATACTTTTGCAGGTAAAGGTGCCCATACACTGCACGATTCTCGTACGAGAATCGAGGGAAATCCCGCGATCGTACGATAATCGTGCAGTGTATGGAAGGCGTGTGACCGTTTCTACTGTACGGTCGCACGTCTTCCGTCGAAATAGCATGCTAGAAAACCCGCCGGGAATCATACGATTCCCGGCGAGTTAGTGGCCTTCTGGTCGACGACTGCCAAACGGGCCGTTGTGCGCACGCGCACACTGCCCGTTTGCAGTCATCGTAAGCCCGCCCCTCATTACAGTCATCGGAAGGCCGCCCCTCTCAGGGGGGCAGGCTTGCGATGATCTCAAGTACGATCTGCCTGTCCAAGATGGGCAGATCATACGTTTTTTAAAGTACTTTACAACTTGCGTCTTGCGAGGGTTGTAAAGTGTATGGGCACCTTAAAACAGCTCCCATGGTGTATTTCATGTATGTTTTTAGCCTTCAGCTTAAAACACATGATGGCAATTCTAAAGTGCAAGTCAATAAAAGGCTAGCACAGATAGTAATGATAGCATCTTAATGACGTTGTTTAATCACAATATGTAAATGTTCCCAGAGTTTATTAGACACTTAAAATATCCAAAGATGTTTTATGGGCAGAGAGATATCCCCGGCACTTAAATTGCATCCTATCCAACGAAAGAAGAAAGTGCGTAGACCCTTTTAGCCTAAATATGTTGGTAACATAAAAGAACAAAGCATGTAGCCCCTTTTAGCTTAAAATGCTGATATTGTTGGTATTTTATTAGGATTACTGTAATTAGCATGCAATATTGAATTCAGTATGGTTTGCTTAACTCTGTAAAATTATTGTCTCTGCCCTCCAATCCTGGGCCAAGTTGGAAATCTGTCCCTTGGAATGCAATTTTAACTCCTTCCGCATGTATTTCCAAGATTGAACACTGCCCAGCCCCCCTTTATATATGTTCACTCTTTTCCTAATTACATGGGTGCTATTTTCACCATAGTTTAGTTCTGCTTTAAATTCACAGTCCAAGGAGCACATTTATAACTGGGCCTTGTGTTGTCAGTACAGTCATTACAGTAATTGCTAATCAACCATGGTATTTATTAAATGGACCAGAACTAAAAAAAAGTAGTGATTTGCTATGTGATAGGAAACATCTAGAAATGTTAATTATGCCTAAGCAGTACCCTAAAATACTGTTTGTCTGGAATTCCATTTCCCGTGCCTTGAACCTCATAGCAGTATATCTGCAGTGTGATGTCCTCTAATGCACTGCTGCCTCTGACTACTAGTCTTGTGAGATTAAGTTCCCATTCACACCTGGCCATTTTGTCGCTCAAAAGGTAAGTATGACAAAATGCTCAAGAAATTCGCAAGCAGAAAAAAACGCTTGTTGATGGAAACTGAGCTACATGAGCTACTTTTTGGCAGATTACAGCGCTTTTTCGGTAGACTTCAGATTGGAAACTCTGTGTGACAAAACACCCAGGTGTGAACAGGGGCCATAAAAATGAATGAGATTCCTTGTCTTGGTTGTTTTGTCAGGCTTTGCTGTGAGCTGCAAAATGCCTAGGCGTGAATGGAGCCTTAGAGTGAGATTTGGAAGGGTCTACTGTCTTGTTCACTGTTCTCCTTGCTGGAGAGAAAGCTGTAACTGAGGACCTGCAATGCAAGTATCTTCTTGCTTCTGCTTTATTTGATGTACCTGTGTTTTCTGCACCCTTTCTTCAAATCCTCTTTAACTGCAGAATAAAAGACATTAAATTCATGTGCCATTTTGATATTGATGTCTTTCAACCTAAAGGAAATTGGGTTTTGGCTGCTCATCTTTCCAGGCAGGAGGCATTAGATGTAAACAAGGTATAAGCACATGTTACACAAGTACCATTAAATATTCTCTCTAGGACGGTGTTGCAGAGCTGCAAGGGGAAATTACTGGAATTGTTTTTTTTTACAGTTGAAGGAACTGGTCGCCCGATGGCAGCACAGACAGGGGATAATCATGAAACAATGTAACAAATATACAGTTGAAACACCCTGACAGGGAATGGAAATGTACAGCCAAGGCACAGGTACATTACCCCACTCCACGAGATGTAACCATTTTGAATTTAACATATCTGGCGAAAGAGTAAACATATAAACATAAACCTAAACGGACAAGTAATAAAAATAACAAAAGAAAACCCACCCTTACAAATCACAAAGAACCAGTAGACAAAGAAGGAAACCACAGAGAAGAGGAGAAGATGTAGAGAGTACTGGTGCTGGGGGACAGCCGGTTTTTCGTATTTTTTTTTTACATATTTCCTGTTTAACATGCAGGGATCAGCCAGCAAAATTATTTTAAAAAATCCAGGAATTCCCAATCTTTCAAAGTTCTTGTTTTTGGCATTCTATCTAATCTATCTATCTATCTATCTATCTATCTATCTATCTATCTATCTATCCATCATGTAGTAGAGCTCCACCACCAGAGGATTCTTTGTTAGATTACATATGGCACAGCAACATTGTGATTAGTCATAAAAAAATAAAAAAAAAGATATCTTACCTTTGGAGGCACAAAAAATTCAAGTAGAAATCTTTCTCCCTCCATTTTCACAGCTTTTCTCAAAAGCAAACGACATTTTTGCCATTGAGAGCTACCAACACAGTTTGTGTCATCCGCTACCATGTACCTGAGAGTTCCTTCCCTTTGAATGTCTACAACATCGATTTTGGCTGCCTGCATTTTAGACAGCCGTAATTTGTGAGTCCATTTTTCACGTGTCTCCACTTGCTCCTTGTTACCCAATGTGCAGCTTTCACGTTCTGACCGCTTGATCTGTACATTATCCAAGCTTGGCTCTGGAGAAGACTTCCTGTGCCACATTTCCTTCATGCCATCTACCACACACAAACTCATGTTTCTCAGTGAGAACCCCTTCTTAAATTTTGGCTTGGAGCTCCCATGAACCGAAACATCCTCAGAGCTTCGTGAATGGCCATAGGAGGAGACCTTGTGGACTCGGGCCTGAGTCCGGCTTAAGTATTTATTTGTGACCGGATTGTCCATGCTGTCTAAAGACTCGGTGGAGGTCTCTTCTTTTCTGGGGACAAAATCCCTTGCTAAAGGCACCTGGCAGTTTTGTAGTCCAACAAAGGGAACAATATTATATTTTGTTGGAGAATCTGAAACATATACCCTGCTCACCTCAAAACTAAAGAAATCTAAAAAGTTGGCAGCAAAATGGTGAGAGAATGATGTCTCTGCTCCGGGGACATTATAATGAGGGTTTTCTCTCAAAAACTGACAGAATTTTTGGGCAAAATCCAGAGCAGAAGCTTGTGCATGAAGCTCACAGAACTCCTTCCAGTCAGGAAGCTGGGAGGAAGAGTCTTGATTAAGTGCATCACCATTCATGGCTGTTCCATTCCAACACTCAGAAATCTGAAATAAAGTGAAAAAAAGAAACTTTGAGTGCAAAATCAATGTTACTATACAAATGTATATACAGAATACTCTGTGGTTTCCTCATCTGAACGCTTGTTGCAGGTCCATGTCTTTAAAGAGACCCTGTTAGCAGACTATTCATTTCAACAACAATCTTCTCATAAGATGATACGTGCATTTTACGTATTTTCTGCATGTTATGTATTTGTCTATTTGGCAACACATGCATTGTGCTCAGAAAAGAACTCCAGCCAAAAATAATAAGATAAATATGAATATCCCATTCAAAGACACAATAACAATACCAGTGTTTGCTGTAATACTCACTGTCAATCCAGAGATTCCTCCTGCAGTACTTTTTACTGCTACTAGATGACATCAGTTTGATGGCCAGCATCATTCAACCATCTGAGCCCCTCCCTAAAGGACAGTGAAAGGAGAAGAAGCACAGTGATGGGACCATCTCCCTGTCTCTCTGCTTCTTCCTCTCACACTTCAGCTCTGCTAATGCAGGGGCTGCAAGATGCTGGTACCCTGTCAAATTTAGGTACTCAACTTCTTGCATTTGAAAAATTAATTTAATTATATATTAATTATTACAGAGCTGCATTCATTTGTGTATTTTTTTGTATCTGCCTGGAGTTTAGCTTTAAAGGGTGTTTATTTTAAATTATTGTATTAAGTTCAGCTTACCTGTACTTAGATGTGGTGGCTGCATTAGTTTTCTTTTATTTGCAAAATAGGAAGCCGTATACTAGATGTACGGTGGCATGGATAAGATCAGATTTCAGGATATACAGGCAGGCATCTCAGTATGGCTGATGGTTATGTACTATACTGTAGATTGCTGCATACACCTGCTGTATTAATGGAGCAGCTCCACAATGTTACACATCCTAATTATCACATTTTCAGCTGGTTCATATCGGCTGTCTCTTGACTGTCTGCTGTGCTGTATTTGATGGTCATGTATCTTTTCCCTGAATGCTTTATTGAGGAACTATGAAGACTTATCCTAATACATATTTATACAATTGTGGCTTGTTCACACCAATTGCGGTGTGTTCCAGAGCGGCAGCTGCTGTAATGCACCGCAATCACTCACAAAACTTCCCCCTTGTTCTTGGGGCAGGAGGGGGTGTGGCATTGCAGCCACGCCCCCCCCCACGCCCAGAGTGTGATCGGACGCGTGGCAAAACATTGCCTGCGTTCCGTTCCACTGCAAACGCAAAAAATGCTGCATGCTCTATTTTTTTGCATTTGCAGTGGACCGGAATGCAGGCAATGTTTTGCCACGCGTCCGATCGCACTGCGGCCGGGGGGCGTGGTTGCGGTACCATTGACTTCACCCTCCCGCCCCAGAACGAAGGGAGAGGTTTTTTGAGTGATTGCGGTGCGTTCCAGCAGCTGCCGCTCTGGAACACACCGCGATTGGTGTGCACAAGCCCTTCGGATACTCTGTCTCTCACATGATATTTGCTAATTACAAAGACTTTAGAGTATGGGAATTACTTAAGCAATCTATACTCCTTTCCTGGAATTTTTCATTGAAGTTTATGAAGGCCACCATACATCAAGTATGATATGGATAAGCCTTTTCTTCTTTAGTTTTTAGAAATCCATTGCCAGGATACAATTACATCATGCCTCTTTTCTAAATTGGCTGGAATTATCATTTGTATTATCTATTGACTGGCAGGTTACTGTAATATGCTTTGACAGTGAACTGCCAAGCCTGCACATCTGACTTCTAATGGTAAATGATTGTAGAAGTCATTGATATTTTATTGTTCTGGAGTGGAAGGGTTTATTGTTACTTGTGAGTAGACCTATCATTTCAGGATCTGGTTGCATTGGTCAGCTTTAGCTTAGGGTGGCCACTGACAGTACAATACTTGATCTGTCAGTGGCCAGTGGCTGGCGAGATATCTGCTCATCCTCTAACAATCTGACCCCCTGCAATACTCATCCTAAAACAAATGCATTCGATATATCTGCAACACTGACCGTTTCGTTTGCTTCATAATATCCCATTTAGCCTCCTAGGACAGCAGAAAGAGCAGTTATCGCAAGCAATGCTTCATATCAGAAACATGACTTGAAATAATCGGTTTATTTATGGCCACCATTAGATTTTATCAGTTACTTTTCAGCATGTTCCAAACCTCATCTCGTTTGTGCAGTAAATCTCAGTATTCTCAGTCTAGCAAATAACATTGCAGCAAGCTAGGACATTTCCTTGATACAGATTTGTTACATGATGCTGTAGGTTTGAAATGTTAGCAGGCTGTGTTTTTTTATATATATTTTTTAATTGGGGAAGGGTTAGAACCTCTACAAGGGTTTTATTGTCCATCTCCCCACTAGGTAGATTCACCCAATTTGTCCTTGTGACCACTGTCACAGATAAAATGTTACATTTTACAGTTGTTACCAAAACAATAGGTGAGCAGAAATCCTCCAATGGTGATACATGTTCCACTATCAACTGTCGAAGGCTAGCTATACACAGCTAGACTTCTCTCGCTCAGCCCTGTAGGCTAAATGAGAGGAATCACTCGATTCTACCATCTACACCAAAAAGCAAGAGGTATGTCCACTGCCCACCATTGTATTTAGCCAGCCAGTGCACGCTGATGGGATGCAATCACTGGAATTTGGCCGACCATTTTCCACCTGGCTCCATAAATATTTCAGTCCTCTTTTATGGTGCTGGGTTGGTGCTGACAGGGCCACCCGTGGCCTGAATTTTGGGCAATTCAACAGCAGTTAGGAAAAAGTTGTATATGGAATGCCCCTCACAATGTAGAGATTTCCTCTACACCAATGGACAAAGCTAAAAATAAAGTGACATAGATTTCAACATACCCCTACTCCATCTCAAACTAAAAAGAAAGGTTTTATCCACACCTACAATTTATTGGTTTAAAATCCTTGTTTCTGTATATAGGTTGTAATTAAGAATGTATATGGGTGCAGCCATGGCAATGCTTCCTGCTTTAAAGTGCTACATAACAAATTACTGCTCCTTCTGACAAAGTCTATGGGACTCATCTATCAAATTTTCTATTGACATAAAGCCGGGCAGATGACACTAGCACCCCTAGATGACATTGACCAGTATAGGAATTTCCTAAATCGTCAGCACTATCTAGGGGCACTAGTGCCGTGCTCTAGTCAGCTAACACATTTAAAACTATGTACTCCCGCTTCTCCCAATCCAGACACTAAGAAGGGAGTAATTGCTAACTGAGTGTAATCTACAGATCTCTGTATTCAATACAATGACAAAAACTGTGTCATCTAATCAAAAGGGTATCCACACTTTCTACACTAAAGCTGCTTAAATATTAAAATATTACAATTTTATCTCATTTTCTCAAGCTGGGAGATGAAATAAAAGAAAATAAGCCCAGGTCATCTAAGCCCAACAGCCAGAATGTTTTTTGCACCACTTTACTAGAAACCTAGGCCTGGAAAAAAAAGTATGATTAGGTGTTCTGGCTTCATTCTTTTTTCAGGTGAAGCACTTAAGGTGCCCATACACCTTACGAATGACCTGGTGACATCTGTACACTGCCCTGGTGAGACGCAAACGCAGCCCTGGTGAGAAATTGCCCTAAAATCATTAGTCTCTAGTGTTTTAGAAAAAAATGGTGCATGTCCCATAAAGAAAAAGTATCAGTAATTGCTATCGCCAAGTACCTGAGGGAAAGTACTTGTACTTGATCTTACAAAAATGGTATCGGGACATCCCTATTAAGTACAATTTTGTTAATTGGATCAAAAAATAATCACTTAGGCGTATATGGTATAAGCTGAACAGAAGCAATAATAAGAAAAAAGGCTTTTCTTGCCAGCTTTAGGCAAACTCATTTGAATCACATTCAGTTTTAATAGCTGTAAATATCATCGGGATGACCTGGAGCGTTGGCACAGAAAACACTGTCAGGAACTGTTCATCTCAACTTCTAAACGAATTCATGGGTGCAGGACACCCTGGTCAAAATATGTATTTTGAAAATATTATGCCTCACCGCAATCCTCCATCCCACGCAGCACAAGACTGGAACATAAACATATCTGCTTAAAATGTTTATATTCCTTACATGACCAGAATTTGAGATTATTTTATTAAAAAGTTACTTGTTATTGCATTTAATTAATTTGCATGGATAGTCTTTATTTCTACATCATTCTTCCAGACTTCCAAAGTCCTTCTGTACATGGATGCTAAAAAAAGGCATTTGATGTTTGACTGGGTTAACTGGACCTTTATCCAAAACACCATCTCTCACATAGGGCTAGACCCTCATATGCAGAAATGGCTCGGAGGCATCTACTCACATCCATAAGCTGAAGTATGAGACCTTTTTGGAGCCATTCACTATTTCAAACAGCACACAACAGGGCTGCCCCCTGTCCCCCCTAAATTTTAGAATAACTATGGAGCCCTTTCTCCACACTATCCGTGGCAAGACATATCAAAGGCTATGAAACACCCTCGGGCTCCCACAAGGTCTCCACATACGTGGATAACAATCTTTTTCCTCACACAACCAACCACCTCTATCCCTATACAGGTCTCAGCATTCAAGAAATGTCTCTCTCTTTCGGGCCTCCAAATCAATTATAGCAAAACAGATGCCATAGGAATTTCCATGCCACTCCACTTAGTAGGCAATCTGATAGGCAACTTTTCATTTAAATGGGCTTCATCCCACATAAAATACTGGGAACTGCCATACCAAGCAAATTGAAAGGGTCTTTGCCTAAACTTCTCCCCATTATCTCAAACGATTACCAAAGGCATCACCAAAAGGAATAAATGTGCCTTTACATGGTTTGGCCATAACAATATAATTAAAATGAACGTAATCCCTAGCATATTATATTTGATACAGACCCTACCAATATATCTCCCCTCCACCTTCTTATCACACGTCAGAATCTGGACTCAAGGATGTGGACCCTAACTAAACGTTCGGAGGCACCTTGAGTGATCGGAGGGGTGCAGGCAGTGTAGGTTGAAAGCCACAGAAAAAAAAGACAGGATACAGTATATGAATTGGCATTGTGGAACAGGAAAGGGCTGCTGAAAGCCAGAGCAAACAGGGTACAAGAGGTGGCTGGGTGCACGCCCAATGCTGCAGTACTGAGCAGGTAGCTCAAGGTTCACCAAGGTGCAGAGTTTAAGGGCTGGTGTTCACAAGAGATCCTTATGGTGAAGATGGGTTCTGCTTCATGTTGACTCCAGGTCGTGACCCAGAGATTCACCCTACACACAGGCTTCTGATGGAGACTGCTGTTTAGTGGCTGTTTCAACAGATTATTGTCTACTGTTGTCAATATCAGGTAATCCCCCACATCATTGGACTGCATTTATATAGACAGAAAGTGGCTTCAATGTGGCTGCAGGTGAAAACAGTAAAAACAAGAATTTTATTTTTAAAAATGTGCAAGTGTTTATAATACACCGTGCTTTACCAAACTAAATCTCATTTTGCTGGAGTTTACAGCTGATTTAAAGTTTATTTTACTAAAAAAACATTCTAAGTTTTGGGGAGCTCCACCACAAAGAGACTATTTTGTTGTTTGTTGTAAGAATTAGTAAGGAAAAAAAAAGCATATTACTATGGATCTTCATCATTTCTCAGTCCGGTGATCACTGTAGTTACCAAAATTATCATCTACTTCAAGAGCCAACAGTGAAATGAGTAGGGCTATTTTAGGCAGTCAATGCTTCTCAATGGATTTCATCAGGATCACCTCAAAAGCGTAGAAGGCAGATGTGATTTTTATGGTATACTGCGTACCTAGCTTCTGGGTTTTGTCCAGCCTTGGGTGATGCTTTGGCTATCTTTCATGAAAACACTCAAAATTGTTTAGATGAACTAACATATAGCTTTTCAGGTAATATTCTTTTTTGCCTAAATGATGAGGTTTCAGGATAGGTGTAATCATTTTCTAGTTTGTCCTATCATTAAATGCAGGCTCATAACCTTGATCTATTTTTTTTTAGCTCTCAAGTTAGCTCCATCATACACTTCAATCCAGCAGTTGTTCTGCAGTACCATAGGTGGCAGGACTATTAGCTAAAACATAGAACAATTCTCCAAATGATTAGGTTTCTTAATTAGTTGAAGTTTGACTTTGATAAAAAGAAAAAGCTTTATTCACTTGCTGAACTGAATAAAAATATTTTCAGCACTTTCATAGTGGGTCAGGGTTAAGCATGGATGCTATTTGGAAGCGGAGTGGCAAGGTTTCATTTCTTTTCAGTAAAAGTGCAAGCAGAGCTGCAATGTAGAAAATAGACCACATGAACAACAAAATATCTGTCCATCATTTGAAATAATGCCAGATGGTATTTTATTGTGAAGCAAATAGAAGAAAGGAAAGGAGAACGCATGGTTGTTTCTTGAATAGAAACACTGTACTAGAAGTGGCAAAGATTAAGGTCTCCTTTTGAATCCAACTTCCTCTGTTTATCACACCAATATGTTTCTCTTTACCTATAGCTGCAATAAAAAAACAACGGATGAAAACCTCTGCATAACGTTTCTTACAAAGACTTAACAGGCCAATCCTAAAATTTTACACTTAGTTCATAATCATATAAAGCACGCACACGCATGCACACACACGCACACACACACATCTATTATATATAAATTATTTTGTGCCATATCTGATTGTATTCAGGATTATTGGCATTGAGTATTATTGTGTATGCTGTACATTGTAGTATTATTATGTTGAAATATTATATTGTAGCTGCTTCTATGCCTTTTTAATAAAGAGACATCATTAAAAGGAGAACTATGGGGTCAGGGCTTTTCCCCATAGTTCTCCTTAGGGTAAAGGGAGTACACAAACTAGCGTCCTCCCGTTACCCTAAGCTCAGTATACCGCGAGCTATTTATAATGAATATTATTCTGGGGTCCACAGATATGGTGTTACACCTTATTTTATTTCCCTAGTTATTTTTTAGATTTTCAATGCAAAACAAGAAGAAAATATAATTGTATTTCCCATAACAAATTAGGTAATTACAGCTCGCGGTATACTGAGACGCCGCAGCCAGAGCGGATAACGATATCAATGTCGAGATCCGCCCAGCTGTGTGAGTGACAGCTGGCTCTGCCTATCTAGAGGCAGAGCCAGCTGTACCCGCCCCCTCCCCCGTCAGTTCCGCCAGTCAGCGCTGGTGGATCGGAGCGCGGAGGGGGGAATCCAGTCCCTCCCCTGTCACGGCAGAGAGCCGTGACAGGATCGAGAGGTGAGCGAACGCCGGTATCTGTTCGCTCACCTCCCGATCTACTGAGCCGACCTGTGACAGTCTCATTGTCACAGGTCGGCTAGAACTATGAGGTGAGTGGAAATCACTCATCTCATAGTTGTCTTTTAAGAGGATTCCTATGAGTGCCAGCTCTTTTTCACATCATTATATTGATTATTATTAGTTTTTGTGATTGGCGATGTTTGGGAACTGTCTCACTCGCCTGGGATGGAGAGTGATCGGTCCTTGTGCCCTCATTAGATCACTTTGGTGGATGGTCTGTGCTTGGACATCACCTCTCCTGTAATGTGTCTTGGGAGGGGGTGATGTTCCTAGAGGCTTGTTCGAACTCCCTGTTGTCCCATCACACTAAGTAGCAAGTGTGTTTCCCCATCGTTTATTAGTTACGAGGTTAAGATGTAACCACTTATGTATTTGTTCACTATGCAAATATTATAGGCTGCCTCCTATCTTCCTGAAGAATATTTGCCGAAACACGTAGATGGCTGGACCTACTGCACATTAATGCATGACATAAGGATGGACATTATGATTAATAAATATGTTCAGTTTATTTTCATGGGAAAATTGATGTTAAAAAAAGAGTTGATTGTCATATAATGTGCTGGTGCGGTCCAGGGAGGTGTGATGTCATGGTTTAGGCTTAAACAATATGGTAATAGGAGCTGCTGTTGATGTATATTTTAGCATTAGTGGATATATTTTAGATGTTTTAATATAGTTTGTATTTTCAACAAATAAGATAAAAAATATGTGTTATATGTGATATGATGTGTTTGTCTGTATTCCATTCATTCTTGGTACGACACCTTAAAAGCATCATTTAGTATGTTTTGTTTTTGGATTTGTAAATTCAGGGGTGTGGTGTCTTGTTTTCTCTGGTGGTTCAAAATATTTTGTATAAATACAATTTTACCCTATTTATAATGAATATTATTCTGGGGTCCACAGATACAAGGCACAGATATGGTGTTACACCTTATGTTATTTCCCTAGTTATTTTTTAGATTTTCAATGCAAAACAAGAAGAAAATATAATTGTATTTCCCATAACAAATTAGGTTCTGCTCAGGCCTACCTAAACTCATGGGGCAAAGGATGTAACCCTGTCCAAACATTTTCAATTGTTTGGCCAAAGCATGAGTTCTCTACCACTGGAATCTGGGACCTTCTAAGGAAATCCAGAACAACTGGGAAGTAGTTCTGTCTGAAAATGTATACAGTGCAGAATTCTTCTCTTCAAGGAAACTTATCTTAATGGACGAAAACATAATCTCTGTAGGATAAACCATACTGCTGGCTCTGACAGTCCTCTGGTACTGGCACCTGGAAAAGGCACACATAAGTAAGAACTCATCTTCCAAGCCAGCCAGGCTATCTGGTATAGCTTGTAGTAGTTTGTCACATTCAACAGGACTTGTTCTGCATTACTGAAGACATTTAGCAGCCTATCCAAGCTGATGAAGCCGCTTGGATAAGCTGCGAAACAAGTCCAAATGTGTCTACTACTACAAGATATACCATGACCAAATAAATGAGAACCTTCACAGAGATACAGGCCAACTGGTGTTTCACGGAGAACCTTATCTACTCAACACCTAGTCAAAACCCACTTTTCCCTGGCATACAGTTGTCAGCTCTGGGCCTGTGTGAGCTCCGGACTCCTCACACACCCCAACTGACAACACAACTTGTATTGTACAGCTGAGATGGTGCAGGATGAGGGGTTGCTGAACTTCATGCACAAACAACAGTAAAAAAGGTTAGGATGCTGGCTACGGTAACCAGATTACATTAACCAGCTGGTTTCAAGACGCATATCTGAACCACCACCTTTCCATTACTCCAGTCTTTACGATGAGAACCATTGTAATATTCAATGGGTTAAATGAACAGATTCTACAAACTATATTTTCTTCTACTACTGTATATTCCTAATCTTTGCTTTTCTCTAAGGTAGTTCAGCCCTTTCTTCCTTTGGGAATAATGTCCCTTTCATGACAGCCTATCCTCTTGTGTATTCCTTCTTGAGGACAGTAAACATGCATTACAACGCAGCCTGAAATGACTCCAGCCTGTAAGCTCTTCTCTGGGGGGTTACTATCTTCTGTGGTCTGTACTCCAGTTTGATGCTGGCATGGAGTCTGTGTGCTCATCTTTTATTCAATGTTTATTGCAATGCACATGCTGGAGTCTCATCAGTGGCCCCTAGCAATGCCACTTAACAGCCCCCCACACAAAACCGCTCCAGTATGTTCCCGCCTTGTGGTAATCTTCTGGTTTTCAAATGTATGTAGCAAACCGTAAAATTCACAGTTGTACATTCCTCGGCTTTTAGACAAGACATCTCGTTCAAGCTATTTTTCCACACTGTCGCTTGTATTTAATCTGCTAGCTTGACTTTCTAATCTCCTCTCTTTGCCGACTGATCTAGAGAGAGATCAATATCTTTTTATTGATTTTCTTCGAAAACAACATTCATAATTTATAGCGTTTGCATTAATTTGTGCTCCATAAGTATAATGAAGTTTCAATTATATATATATATATAAAAATAATCATATGAAAGCAATAATTACTTTAAAGAAAAGTAGAAAAAGTAGCTGCATCTGTCAATTCAATTCCAACTCTGTGGAGCTGATTTTCAAAACCTGGGGCAAAGGAAACGGGAGCAAAATAAGAGCAAATGTCTATAGCAACCAATTACCTCTCACCGGTCAAATTAAAAACAAATAAAACTGCTCGAGATTTTGTGAATCAGTCAGAGTATAATGCAAAAAGACTATGTATTCAGCGAGTTTATTTGTTTGAAAGATCTTCCCACGAAGCACAAACGGAAGTAATGTTGGGTAAATAGCTATTTACTTATGTAAACTATTTCATTTTTCAATGCACAGCATAAGAAAAGAAAACAAGTTATTCACATAAATTCCTGAAAGTACGCATTAGGGATGGATAGTTAACCATCAAAACAGACACCTGTGCAATTTCAAAGGTATAGAAGGTCTATAGGTGGACTTGCATGATCTATACCAAGAATGTATGGCATGTATTGATTGGAATGGACACTCTCTGATCCACCATTTCAGCCAGCAGCCTGGCAGAGCAGGAAAGGGGAGGACCTCCTGGAAAAGCACCTTGTCCCCATGCCGATGAGGACCAAGGCCTCTTCCCCACAACCCTGGCCCGTTGTTTGCGTGGGTCTGCAGGCAGGGGGGCTTATAGGAATCTTGGTTTCCCCTTTCATTAAGGGGGCTCCCAGATCCCGTCCCCACCCCACGTAAATGAGTAAGGGGTAAATGTTACCCCTACTTATTCAGGGTTCCCCCTGGAAAAGCACCCTCCCAATGTCATGTC
>NW_017306316.1:1006136-1021519 GCF_000935625.1 Nanorana parkeri
CTGAAATAATTTGCCAGTGTTTTTTTTTTTTATTGTGTCTGTGGACTCTCAAAAGTTTAAAACTTCTCTGCATTCTGTAACAGTTCTCTGCTACTTTGTTGACAATCTGGAGAGGCAGAGAACTGTCACAGAATGACACACAACTCTACCCTACTTTGTTGATATTATGTAACATTTCTCTGCTACTTTGTTGACATTCAGGATGTCATCTGTGCCCCATTGGGGAGATTTCCTATCACTTCCTGTTCTGTAGACACAACAAAAAGTGAGTCCAAAGTAAAAGGAAATCCCCTCTTAAGCTGGCCATACGCTGCTTTTTTTTCCCGTTCAACCCATGAGCTGAAAGAAACAAATAGAGTAGATTTCTCTATCAATGCTACGAGAGCATTGACGGAGGAATCCCCGATGTTTATTTTTGCAGCCGATGTCAGAATACCTGACCGGCTCCTTCGATCAGCTGATCTAGGGATGCCGGCCAAAAGGGTACCAACAGCGGCACCCATTTTGCGAATTATTGAAGGACCGGACGAAATTTGTACAGTGTATTGCCACCTATACACAACTGCTACCAGTGTCATCAATGAAAAACGTTCCTTCCATGCCTGTTCTGGTGGCAACTCAGTATTTTGGTTTCTCCTTCACTTTCAGTCCCAGTGACAATGGTCACCAGGACAAATCGAGTGAGTTGCATCTTCCTAAGGAGGACACAGACAGTAATAAAAACCTAAAGCACAAACAGTCAGCACTTCACACTACATTGGTGTTTTGTGATTTAGTGTTTAAAGGGGTTCTAAACCCTCCGGTTTTGTTTGCTTATATTTACTGCTAGCATGCAGTAGATATAGGCAAGAAGTGTAAAAAAAAACAAAAAACGTTTAAAATCATTTTAAACTTACCTCGTTATCGCCGCTAGCTCCCGCGCCGAGAATCAGTACCTGCTCGTACGGCCGCAAAGGATCTTGGGGCGGGAGCATGCGCAGTTCCGATTCTCGGCCGGGAGACGAGCAGAGACGCAAGGTAAATCTATGGACGCGTGCACCCGCATGCAGGCACCGCTGGATCGGAGAGACAGAGCAGTCAGCGCTGGATCGGAGTGACGTCACACCGCTGGAGGGACAGATGAAAACATGGGGAAAGAAGAGGAAGATCAGAAAAAGAGACATCATTTAAGGTAAGTGCTAACATTTACATGGGGGGGGAGGGAAAAAATTTTTTGCCTTTAATGTCACTTTAAGGAGTGCTTAAGTAAGACCCTTTTATTACTAACACTATACAGAGTACTGAAAGCTGCACCAAAGGTTTATGTCTTGCTGTGCATTTTTAATAAAAAAACTAAACATGCATTTGCTGGATTGGGTAAATATAGATGTTATAGCTAGAGGTGCACCAAAATGGAAATTTTAAAACTGAAACGAAACCGAAATAACATTTGTCGGGCCGAAACCGAAAATGTTTTTTATTTTAATTTTTTTCAAATATTTAATTTTTATGTATTTTTTTTAATAAACTTTTTAATTTTTTATATTTTTTTTTATTTATCAATTAATTTTTCATTAAATATTGTATTACTTTACTTTTTTGGGGCTTCAGGGAAATATTAGGGGTCTAAACCGACCCCTGATATTTCCCTAAGTCACTTTAAGGAGTGCTTAAGTAAGACCCTTTTATTACTAACACTATACAGAGTACTGAAAGCTGCACCAAAGGTTTATGTCTTGCTGTGCATTTTTAATAAAAAAACTAAACATGCATTTGCTGGATTGGGTAAATATAGATGTTATAGCTAGAGGTGCACCAAAATGGAAATTTTAAAACTGAAACGAAACCGAAATAACATTTGTCGGGCCGAAACCGAAAATGTTTTTTATTTTAATTTTTTTCAAATATTTAATTTTTATGTATTTTTTTTAATAAACTTTTTAATTTTTTATATTTTTTTTTATTTATCAATTAATTTTTCATTAAATATTGTATTACTTTACTTTTTTGGGGCTTCAGGGAAATATTAGGGGTCTAAACCGACCCCTGATATTTCCCTATTAAGATAGAAAGTCCTCAATCTCTTTTTCTGCAGCCCCTGTTATTAATGAACAGGAATCCACTATGAGTGTTCCTGTTCACTGATAACGTGAGGACATTGTGCGTTTACTATAACCATAATTATGAATGAACAGGAGGTGATGTAGATCACTTCCCATTCATTCATAATTGAGGATATAGTCAACATGCTATGTCCTCAATTATCTACAAACACTCAGCGATCACTGATCGCTGAGTGTTTGTACTCGCTCTCCTCTCTTACACGCTGTTACAGGAGGCTGAGTGAGCAGTGCAGAGAGGAGAGCTCAGCCCCCTGTGACAGAGCGGCCTGTCTCCGCACCCACACCGCTCTGCCGGACTGTGAAAGGAGGCTGAGCGGTGTGGGAGGAGAGATGCTGGCCGCTCACAGCGCTCTCCTCCCGCAGCGCTTGGCAGGTTGTCACACTTTCTCTCCTCCCCGCTGGGACACAGAGCAGCGCACAACGGGGAGGAAAGAAACCTGGTATGCCCCACTGTATCGGCACAAAAATTGCACTTTCGGCATTTAGCCAAACGTGCCATTTTCGGGCGATATGTTTCGGCGGCCGATATATATCGGTGCATCCCTAGTTATAGCACTTGAAGTCCCATAATGTCTTTCCAGACTGATTAGGTACATGATTGATATCTTGGCTATGAGTACCCAATGTTGTGGAAATTTTTTTAGGATGTGTTTTTAATTTATTGTATATTGTGATATTGTCATCATGTCTCTCAGTATCCTGATTTCTGCGTCACGCTCAATTGGAGCTTGACCCGGATTATTCGGTACTGGGGGTAAACCATTAGAGTGGATATGCGTGGCGGAGCAATGTTCTCTTAGCGAGTGTATGGACGGCAGCTAGAGCCCCTGCGCGGTGCGCGGATTTATTGGCGTGGCGTGTATGCACTTGCTTTGAAGACATAGTATTAAGATACATATCTGCCTTTTTGAAAGGAAGGTGCGTTCGTATTTCTGATGCGTCTGATCAGCGCGCTGGAAGTAGTATGGCATTGTCCCTGCAGATAAGCTCACATCCATAAGAATCATAGTAACTTTATTGGGCATTGCTCACTGAGCAATGCTGGATAAAGTTCGCTCCAGTGTTAACGGGAGATTAAAGATGGCGTCGTCCATGTGCAAGAATGCTGCTTCCTTTGTGTAAGTGTTTTTGGCGGGAAATCCATTGCACATGGTTTTCCATTGTTAACAAATGTGCACGTGAAACATGAACTAGCAGCTGGAAACTGTGCACGGTGCTTCACATGCATGAGCATACACTCCCCTTTTCTATTGTCTATTCAGATGTATACATGTGTTTCATTGGCTGGCTCTGTGTTCTATTGATGTATGAGGAAGTAATGGCTGTTGTGGCCAGGACTTCCTGCTGATACCCCTATAAATAAAGAAATCTTCCTCCAGTCAGGAGGATAGAGACTGAGGATCTGACGAGACAACAGCGAGTGTCTGTGTTTCCTTGCTGAGTGCGTTCGGCCAAATTATACAGGGAGAGCAGAGAACTGTGCTTTTAAGCGCAGCAGATTTAAATACGATAATAATTTCTATAACACCAACTCTCGATAGATTTCTCCACTGGATTATTGCATTTACAAATATATTTATAAATAATTGTGTTATATTATCTGATAAGCATGTATTCCTCAGACGTTCTGCAGATATCTGTTTAGATTTTGTACAATTTTGGATTACCCATCACATTTCGTCCTAGTGTCAATGATCACCAGGACAAATAGTTTTTGTTGTTGTGTTTCACCATCACTAACAGAGGTTCTAACCCTTCCCTACACTTTTAAAAACAAGGAAAAAAGTTATTGGCCTCCAGATACACTTTAACAGACAATAAAATGGCATAATATTGCCTGCTTTTGATAGTGGCTAATCAAGTGCATCTGTGACAGTATTTTCTGGAAGAAAACAAACAAGCAAAGTTGATCTGCGCCTGTAGTGACACAAAGTGAGTGCAAATGAGCTACTAGGCACTACAATTATAACTAATATAATGCAAAATACTAAACAATAATGTGCCGAGCTAAAAAATGAAGTGTATAACAGTAAAAATACAACAAAAGTCATAGGCTGAGCTCAAAACTACTTGTGCAATAAAATATAGTCCAAAACAAATCAAACGATGTGATCCAATGTGTAAACATCCATGAACATGACAAAACAACAAGGGCAGTCCTCCAGGACAGAGTTCACAATGTGCAGGACAACAGAATCTTTTTTGATCCTTCACCCAGTGAGTGCACAAAAAGGAAGGGATGCTCACCTGGCTCTGTGGACCCACAGAGTAGGTCTCAAGCGTGTTTTTCCTTCTTAGGAGGGGGGAGGAAGCCCGTGATAATTGAGCACATGGATCCTTTCCTGCCCCCGGAGGACTGCCCTTGTTGTTTTGTCATGTTCATGGATTTTTACACATTGGATCACATTGTTTGATTTGTTTTGGGCTATATTGTATTGCTCGTGTCGTTTTGAGCTCAGCCTATGACTTTTGTTGTATTTTTACTGTTATACACTTGATTTTTTTTAGCTCGGCACATTATTGTTTAGTAATTCCTGGAAGAGCAGGTTTCTGTCAAATAAGAGCTCAGGAGTGCCAATTAGTAACAGAGATTAATGAGATTGCCAGTGTTAATTGGTTTATCAATACCAGGCCTTCTCTGGCCATGTTGGATGAAAGGATCACTGTTTTGTTTGAAAAAAATCAATCAGCAATGCTCCAGCAATGGCCAAGGGGGTGGTTTTCCTAATTAAAGGCATTGCGAGAAGTGGACTATTAAAGTGTTTGTAAACCAACATCTACATTTCATTAGGTTTGGCATCATGCCTCACTGTATACATTCAATTTTGGAAATTAATAGTTTTCCATATGAAAACCACATTCACTGTTAGAATTTAATTTGTTATAGAAACATTTTCCATCCCATTACATCTTTTTTTCTGATCATTATGGTCAAAAATGATTGTTGATTTGAGCCCAATAACTATCAGAAAATAATACAAATGTTCCGAAAACATTTTGGGATTCAATTCTTGCCATCTGTACCCAGCTTAAGGGTGTAATTTACAAAACAAGTTATTGCCAAGGTGGATCAGTGTTTACTTTCAGAACCCAACTGGGTTAAAGGTCACCCAAATTTGAAAAAAAGACACTCACAAATGAGTTCTACCAGTGCCGCTGGCCAGCAGACACTGGGCAAACCAAAAACCCTTGCAGTGAGGCTACCACTCGTACCTGACTTGTCAGGTGGCTGTGGGCCACATAGTACCAGGGGCCGGTACTCTGGCGTAAAGCCTTCTCCAGCACATCCCAAAGATTCTCAATGGGGTTAAGGTCTGGACGCTGCGTTGGCCAATCCATGTGTGAAAATGATGTCTCCCTGAACCTCTCTTTCACAATTTGAGCCCAACTAATCTTGTCATTCTCTACTTGGAATATGCCTGTGCCATCAGGGAAGAAAAAAAAATATATTGATGGAAAAACCTGGTCATTCAGTATATTCCAGTAGGCAGCTGACCTCAATTTTTGCAAACATAACGTTGCTGAATCTAGACTAATTATAAAGTGGAAGGCTCTGACCTATTTGCTTATCTAAAGCCAGGTGGTGACTTTTGTTTAGTCCAGACAGTGTATATACACTATTATAGAAAAGTAAATATATATATATATATATACACAAAGTAGGTATAGAGGCACTAATGGATCTTGCATCGAAGATAAGTCAATGCATTAGCATTTTATTGTCAACGTATTGACAGAGCTCAGTCCATCTTTATCAAGTGAGGTGTCTTGATAAAGATAGACTGAGCTCCATCAGAACATTGACAATAAAATGCTAATGCATTGACTTATCTCCACATCAAGACCCATGAGTGCCTCTATACCTACTTTTGATATATAAGGATATTTTTGTGGATGAGCTCCTGGGCATTTATCTTAGAAATAGAGTGCAGTGGCTACCCCTGGGACTAATTATATATACTGTGTGTATATATATGTGTGTATATATATATATATATAACAGTTCGGGTATTTTGTCTCTCCAAGCCAGTTCCTCACCGGTAGATAATGAACAGCACCAGGTATTTTGAGAGAGAGAGAGAGAGAGAGGGGGGGGAGAGGGATGGAGAGTGGAGAAGCCGGCAGTAGGGGATCCTGCAGCACTCCACAGAAAGGATTTATCTCTAAAGGGAAAATTCAATTTGAAAGGTCTGTGCATCTATTTTTGTGAACTAGTCAAGTTACTGTAGTCAGGTATATTTGTTAGTAAGCACTCAGTAGGGCAAGGCTTGTGCTTTGCTTATGTTTACTTTGCCTGTTTTTGCCAGACCTGTTAATAAAAAGGAAAAGTGCTTTACTTTGCACAAACTACAATGTTGTGCGGTGTTTCCAACCTTGAAGACTGTGTGGCTATAAGATCCCAGGTCACAATACACAGTATATGTTATAAATATTTAGCAGCTGCTTTTGAGTTTAAGATTATAGCATCTTGGTGCAATAAAATATATTCTGAACAGTTCAAAAGACAAAATTTTGTCCTACACAAGAATTTACATTTATTAACAAGCTGCAAAGAAGGAGCAAATTGTCGTCATGGGGCAATAAAAACCCCATATATGACATTTGCAATAGAGGAACACTATAAAAAATATGGGCCCTATGAATGATAAATACTGGATGTGTACAGTTCCACATTCCTCATTGACAGTGATAATGTACATGGCTGCTGCGAGCAATACTTCATATAGACACCATTACTGAACCAACTACACAAAACACCAGGAACACACCTACTAAGGCTGATATGTACTGGGCTGATTTTCCCAGCAACATGGCTGATCTGAGTACCTCTAGTGATGATTAAGCTGTGCAAGCTGATGATTAAATTTTCCCAGCATGCTTAAAGAATGTTCTTTTGCCTGTCAATGCCAAACTTAAAAATGCCAAGCAAGCTGAAACTGTTGCTGCCATACCTGGTGAAGTGTGATCAGCTTGAGGATGGGTAAAATAATGTCCATAATAGTTACAACAGAAAAGTTGCCTATAATATAAAAAAGTCATCATTCACGGGTAACCGGAATGATCTGCAATGCAGAAATATAGGTATATAGTCTTCTAGAGTTTGGTAAGATGTTTAGATTTTTCAGGTATTCATACTATTCTGATATTTACCATCAGAATATATAAATCAATGTAAAGATATCACAGGGTATCTCTGATCATGTTTATATTAAGCTAATTCAGTTTGGGCAAAACTTCATAAATTACATTTATAAACTTAAATAACATTGTGTAGCGAAGTGATGATGAATACTAAATATATGAATTCCTGCTGGGAGATGTAAATATCAGGGTAACAGTATAGGATGGGCTATCTTAAGAATCAGATGTGGTTCAGTAATAAATCTCCAGAGTTATTTTTAAACACTCAGAATCAGGGATAAAGCTGCTATTATTTAAAGCCCATGAGTCAAAACTTGCTGTATTTATGCAAAGTGTGATGGCTAATGAGTGCAGGGACGACTCGTGGAACCTCCCCCTACCTATGCCATCACAGGCATCACTCTGCCCTCACTGTGTATTATTGGAGAAGGTGGCGGCGGCGCTAATGTCATCACTCACGCACCATCAAAGACCACACACCACCACTAAAGAGAAAGAGGACTCAGAACAATCGGTATTAAGATATCTAGAAATGGTAAGCATAAATTAAATATTGCTGGGTGGGGGTAGAAAGCCAAGAACCTGGAGTTGGGGTAGAAAGCCAAGAACCTGGAGTTGGGCTTTATTTATTTGGTCTACTGTACTATACTGTATAACAGAAAACAGTAACTATGAAAGTTATAATCAGCAAGCCTTGTTGATATTCACATTAAGCCCTCATTCACACATGAAATCGGCCGGCACGTACAGCTCCGTGCTGCGTGCAGGGCCGTATCGAACAGCTCCCAGGAAGGACAGGTGCTGCGTGTGATTAGTACGCAGCCCCTGTCCTTCTCTATGGGACTACGCAACCGTACGCCTCCCTTCGCTCACCCGCCCTGCACGTCCGTGCGGGTGCGCGTACTCATACGCTGGCAGGATGGATCCTGCCTGCGTCCAAGCCGGGACACCCGCACCCCCTACTGACCTGCACTGGAGGTGAGCGTACGACCACGTAGTCCCACAGAGAAGGACGGGGGCTGCGTACTAATCACACGCAGCATCTGTCCTTCCCAGGAGCTGCTCAGTACGGCCCTGCACGCAGCACGGAGCTGTACATGCGGGCCGATTCCAGTGTGAATGAGGGCTAAACCTGCAGTTGTTGTTTTTCCCTTCATGAGCAGGCAGTACATACTGTATACAAACTCACAGATAATAGATGACCTTTGGTAGGACTGGGCTATGACTGAGATGTTTATGGACACCGTGAATTAGTGGACACCCTGGCTCATTGTCATCATAGATGAGCTTGACTGTAAATATTGGTTTTCCTAAAATATTGTTGAAAGCCAGGTTTGCTGCATTCACAAACATTTATGTATTGTCAGTGTGCCTGTATTATTGTCATAAATGGTCAAACAGACCAGTTTGTATAGCCAACTTTAAATTGGAACTGCAGCTAGTTTGGCGATCCAAGCCACAGGTATCCACAGTATACTTGCAGCACCATGGCCGGTTTATGAGGCTTTTAATAATAAAGAACTGCATTAATTGTGTATTTGATATCAGCCTGGGGGTTCAGCCTTAATGGAGCATGAATAGATATTACAAACTAAAGAAATATTGAATACTAAAGAAATAGATGATGCATACTAATGTAGCCATAAAACAAGCCCCATGAAATTCCATACATACTCATATACATTAGTACACTGGTATTTGGGCTACTGCTAATAGATGTTATTTAGTTCCTAGCCTGGGGACTTTCTAATGTACCAGTCAGTCTATTCTAGGAGACAGCAGATAACTGTGAAAAAAAGAAAGGTGATAGACGTAAAATTCTTAACAGTGCTTTGAAGTCAGGGATCCTGTAATGTGACAGTGGTGCATAAGGATGCCATACCATGACTGTTTCTATGTGTACTATGAACAATACATCTTCAACCTATATAGATAAACATATAATATATACATATTCATATGAGCCAATGTTTGAAAAACAAGGTGATAAACTACATCGAAGTTTGATGTGTAATAACACACTGATTAAATATCCCCGACACACTCACCAATCAGCCATAACATTATGACCACTGACAGCTGAAGTGAATAACATTGATTATCTAGTCATTAAATACTAAAAAAAAAAGCGGATGCATACTAACGTAGCCCTAAAAGAAGCCCCATTAAATTCCTTACACATTCATATACATTAGTACGCTGGTCTTTGGACTATTGCTAATAGATGTTATTTAGTTTTCTAGCCTGGGGACCTTCTAATGTATCAGGCAGTTAGTATACAATGGAAAAAGGTGGACTGGTCTGAAGAATCATGATTTCTTTTACATCATGTGAATGACCGGGTGCCTGTGTGTCGCTTACCTGGGGAAGAGATGGCACCAGGATGCACTATGGGAAGAAGGCAAGTCGGCAGAGGCAAAGTGATGCTTTGAGCAATTTTCTACTGGGAAACCTTGGGTCATGTCATTCATGTTGATGTTACTTTGACAAGTACCACCTTCCTAAACATTAATGCTGACCAAGTACACCCCTTCATGGTATTCCATGATGGCAGTGGCCTCTTTCAGCAGGATAATGCGCTCTGCCACACTGCAAAAATGGTTGAAGAATGGTTTAAGGAAGCCAACGAGTTTGATGTATTGACTTGACCTCCAAATTCTCCAGGTCTCAATTCAATTTCAAAGGATCTGCAGCTGACTGCTTCATGACAGATACCACAGCACACCTTCAGAGGTCTAGTGGAGTCCATGCCTCGGACGAGTCAGGAGAAGGGTGACCTACTCAAAATTAGGCAGGTGGTCATAATGTTACAGCTGATTGGTGTATAATCTATTAAAGTCTATCCAAACTACCTCCCATTCTCATTATCTCTATAATATAGTGGTTGGCGGGGATGTTCTGTAGCCACAGAGGGATCCTGGGCAGGAAAATAACACTGCTTGTGCTGAGTGCACAGGACATAGGACAGGGGTGGGCAAATTTTTTTGAAATTCAAGAGCAAGTCTCTCCAATGCAGAAGCCAGCAGGATTTTCTTTAGAAGTCAATTCCACTGACAACCAGAGAAAAAACCTCAAAAGTTGGGTGCCGGCTCTAATTTTTATGAAGCATTGGCAACCTGGCTCCTGGGATTTGTTCACTTAGAGAACAGATATAACAAAACAACTAAATACTGAATAGACCAAAAGGGGGAAAAATTAGACGTTCAGTGTTGGGTTTTACATAAACTCTCAACATTAATGTGTGAAGACCACGCAACAGGATATATAAGTCGATGTTATTTTGTCTTTACATGTGTTATATTTTCATGCATGACTTAAGGAAAGGATTAGATTCTAAATTTAACCTAACGATCATGAAAGAAGTGGAACTGAAAGTTTGTTTTAAGCATGAAATAATGCAGGCGGTAAGCACCCAGGCAAAACACCATTGTTACGTAAGCTCTGAAGACAAATGTTACAGAAAAGTAGCAGAAATATAAAAGAGGGGAAAAAAAACCTCAACTATTTGAGGCTCAACACATTTGAAAGCCCATGAGCAAAATTCTTAATGCTTTTTGTACAAAAAAAATAACACTTCCCAAGCTGAACAAAATTGTTAAAGGCTGGATTCACATTGCATAGGTGTCAACAGGCCCATATAGTTTCCCTTTCATACTAAACTGCAACACATACTGTAGATGTAAACCAGCTACACAGAAAAGAATAGAATTTCTACTTGACATGCATGTTGACAACATTGTATCTATGGAGGAGCAACGTGACAAGGTTGTATCTATAGAGGAGCAACATGACAAATGGAGGAGCAACGTGACAAGGTTGTATCTATGGAGGAGCAATGTGACAAGGTTGTATCTATGGAGGAGCAACGTGACAAGGTTGTATCTATGGAGGAGCAACGTGAGAAGGTTGTATCTATGGAGGAGCAATGTGACAAGGTTGTATCTATGGAGGAGCAACGAGACAAGGTTGTATCTATGGAGGAGCAACGAGACAAGGTTGTATCTATGGAGGAGCAACGTGACAAGGATGTATCTATGGAGGAGCAATGTGACAATGTTCTACCTATTGAGGAGCAACGTAACAAGGTTGTATCTATGGAGGATCAACGTGACAAGGTTGTATCTATGGAGGAGCAACGTGACAAGGTTGTATCTATGGAGGAGCAATGTGACAAGGTTGTATCGATGGAGGAGCAATGTGACAAGGTTGTATCTATGGAGGAGCAACGTGACAAGGTTGTATCTATGGAGGAGCAACGTGACAAGGTTCTATCTATGGAGGAACAATGCGCTTTGAGGAAGCTGGTTGAATGACCAGTGAAAGAAAAATACAGCAAGTCCAGTTGCCTTGACTTAATTTTTACAGATATAACGTGACAAGGTTGCTCCTCCATAGATACAGTACAGTAAGTAGCTGTATTGAGTGTTGGTACCCTAGGAAAGGTAGTATGCTACTGGCAGGATCACCAGGTGAACATAAAGGAAAAAAGCCTGATAAAGAAAACTAATACAGCCACCACATCTAAGGACCAGTAAGCTGCAATACATTACATTTTTAGACCTGTGTCCACATTAAAGTGGAAATATAATTACAATTCACACTCCTTAGGAATCAAGAAGGTACAGGTCTAATATTTTTATTAAAAAGGTTCCTCTTGTATGAAATACTTCCTTCTGCAACCTTAAGCCAAGGCAACCTAGATCACATGGCTTCTGACTAGTAGTTGCACGAGATATTAGAGCCTGTAGACCAGGGGTAGCCAAACTTCAAACGTCCAGCTGTGAAAAAACTACAAATCCCATCATGCATCTGCCTCTGGAAGTCATGCACGTGGCTGTCAGAGTTTTGCAATGCCCTATGAGATAGGTAGTTCTACAACAGCTGGAAGCTGAAGCTCGGCTACCCCTGCTGTATAGGGTCAAACCAAGCAGAAAGCAGTCTGCATATGTAATATAATGCATTATCATACCTTGATAATGTTATTTACATCAAAATAAAATAGCTGTTCATGCTGACCAGTAGGTAGGACTAGATGCCTGTATGCCAGATTCCTTATAGTGCAAAGGTAAGCAAACTCTGGCCTTCGATCTGTGGTGAAACTACAAACATCATCATGCTCTGCCTCTGGGAGTTATGCCTGTGGCTGTCAAGAGTCTTGCAATGGGATTTGTAGTTGCACCACAGCTGGAGGGCCAAAGCTTGCCTTCACCTGTTATACAGTATCCTAGAAACCTCTATGGCTTCAAATATTCAAATATTGACGGTTTCCTGTGGTTGTTGGCTATGACATGCCATCTACTGCCTAATGGTCCATAACTGTATTGTGGTTTTTATGCACTTATTCTGGTAATGGTATCTGAGAAAGGGGGGTATGACTTACTTTTTATCACATGAATAAAGCACATTAGAAAACCCACAGAGCCATGCACATTAGTCCCTGTCCTGAAGGAGATCTAGGTCTAATAGATCTAGCTCTGCGTTCTTCGTTACAATTCACTTTTACTTTAGGTATAAATGTTGGTAGTTATAAAATACAATCAAATTAAAAGTATACCTCTGAGAAAATCCTTGAAATAAACCATCTATTTATGAAAGTGCCTAAAGGAAGTGGAAGAATATTGTCAGCAAATTCTCATACAAAATAGAGAAGCTCATTTTTAAGAATTCCCTCTTTCTTCACAATGATAAACATTGTGACAATCGGTTCAGATGGAGGAAGTAAATGCATCAAACAATGAGTAAGACATAATTTCTAGTTTTATCAAACAAATTCTTGCCAAATGTATCTGTCGCCACATTATTTGCTCCGGAAATATGCCCCCAAACACAGCTATACTCGACATAAAAGCAGAAAATAGTTTGTTTGCATTAAGGTATTAAGGTTTACTTCCTGTCCTAAAACACAAAAAAGTGAGTGGGGATCTCTTCAAAGTTAGGGGAATCTTCTCCTAGATGGTTTTCACAGGAACAAGTTTCCCTGTTAAAAAAATGTCCCATCTATTCCTGTTTCAGTGACAACTCAAAAGGTAAGATTTTCATTCAATATTAGTCCCAGTGCCAATGGTCATCAAAAAAAAAAAAGGAGTAATATGCAGATACAAAGACATCAATATAAAGTTGGGTATACAAACTTAATTAAATTTGGAACGTTCGTTCGACTTTCTAATCATCGATGGGGTCAAACTGATGATCAATTTTAACCACAGTGATGAAAAAAGACGAAGGAGGATGCTGGAAAATGTTCTTCAATTAAACAAAATTCTAACAGTGAATGTAGATTTCGTTCAGGAAACTCCATTGATTCCAAAATCATGTGTCAATTCAAAACGATAACCAAACAAAATTTCAAACGACATTCGGCAAGTCTGATGGCATTATTGAATGCCCTGACTACATTTTTTGTACGAATGTTCATTTGAAAATCTACCAGTGTATACCCTACTTAAATCTAAAAGGGATACTTGCCCTTCTGTACTATACCTGCCCTCTCTAAAACAAAAAAAAAAATGGGTTTAGATACAGTTTAACTCTTCCTTAAATTTGTACTCTTATCTGAGAACCTGTAATCAGAAGTTTAAAGGAGCCGATTGGAAAATCTTCAACTGACAGTTGGGAGATTCTGACAGAGGCTGGCAGCCACTGTCAGAATACAATATAAAGAGCGGGGATTAGTCCATCCACACTGTTAAACACTGATCGAGGAATCTGTTATATTTTCTTCGTTCAGCCCGCAGATTGAACAAAGAAAATATATCATTGTAAACCCAACTTTAAATTTAGCATCACTAAAATGGGTGATTTGTTCCTCAAGTACGTAAATCTATTCCCTGTAGTAGTCACTTTTACTTTCACAAAAGTTTTTCACAAGTCCAAGTTTGATGTGAAAAAAAAAAAAAAGGTAAATCTTTTTACGGTCAACATACTTTTTTTTTCTGGAACAAGTGAGAAATGTCTCAGCAATTCTTTCTTAATGTAATATTTCCCCCCCCCCCCTTATTCCTGTCCCAATCACATAAAAATAAACAGTGATTTGTGCATCCAAACTGCAAGCTCAGCAGAAGTCCAATAACCTTTAGCTTTCCACAGGTATTCCCTTTATATTTTTTCTAAAAGTAGTTATATGTCTTCAAACTACTTTTTCATGAGAAAGGCCGTAATTTATTACTATTACGGAGAAGGTCAAATTTCAAGCTAAACTTAAGTCAATGAAGAAGTACCATTCGTTTGCATGTTTATGTATTTATGGCAAAGAGCGTCCATACCCGAACATACATCTTTACAAAACAGTGTTCATCTTTTTGGAAGAGTTTGTTAAATTTATTATGACGCTATGAAAAATTAACCTTCAGGCCTCATTCACACAGCTTACTGTCGGCCCGTACAGATCCATGGGAGTACTTTGCCATACGCTCACCCGAACTGCACGTCCGTGCGGGTGTCCATACTCGTACGCAGACAGGACGGATCCGAGCAGGGACGGGCAGTTCGGGTAAGTGTACGTCTGCGTACTCCCATGGAGGAGAACAGGCTGCTGCGTACAAATAACACGCAGCACCTATCCTCCCCGGGAGCGGTCCAATATGGCCGTGCATGCCACACGGATCTGTATGGGTCGACAGTAAGCTGTGTGAATGAGGCCTTAGTATCATGGTCATGGAGAAAATATCAGCCCTTTACACTTGAACCTAAAAGTCCAGCCTGCATCTTTGTCAAGTTCTAATTATAAACAAGATCCTTCAATTCCACTTTTGTCAACAAATTGTGGCTTGTATGGAGATAACTTGAATTGTGTCATGATTAATTACTTTATTTTTCTACTCTACATTTGCATCAGCATCATTACCACTAGATTAATTGTCACTAAATGTCACATTTTTAAAAGGCGTGTTACAGGTGACTCCTCCTCATGTGGGATGAACCTTATTGCAGGTGGTTGGTTTATCAGGATATTTCCAAGTATGCTTGTCTTAGAAATGATCCATGTTAGGCTTGCAAGGCAGAAATAAAATCTTACAAATGATCTTTCAGTGTTTGCTCCAAACCATGGTAACAGTAAAAATGTCACAACCCAAATGTTATCTTGGTAACCTACTTAATAACCAGAAAAACTGTATATCTTGGGGGGGGGGGGGGGGGGAG
>NW_017306316.1:1021633-1026143 GCF_000935625.1 Nanorana parkeri
TGCGGGGGGATTTCATTTCTTAAAGCCTATCTCCAGGAAAAAAATCCATTTGCAGTAGGGATACACTCATGCTGAAAGGGTTAAATGCTCATTAATGTCTAGAGGTATTTTGTAAAGGACTTTTACTTACCTGATCCCTGCTCCACGTCTGGCAATCACAGCCACTTTCCTGCTTTGCTCCGGTGGTTGGAGGCCTGCTGACATCATAACCCTGCATTGTACGTGATGACACTGAAAGACACTCCGCGAACCAGAGTGTAGGAAGGACAAGTTAGGTGTCGCCTGCGGGGGGAGCGGGGATCAGGTAAGTAAAAGTCCTTTACATAACTCCCCTAGACAATACCAAGCACTGAACCCTTGCAGTGAAGGTGTAGCTCTACTGTAAGGGGAGTTTAATCATTTCCCTGGAGATAGCGTTTTACAGTTGAACTCCGGCTTTAGTCTTGCACCATTATACAGGCTTCTCTCCTGTACTGAAATTGCTTTCTCTGATTTCACAGCACACTGTGAGCTTCTCCCAGTGTTCATTAGAAGCTGCAGCAAGTCAGATGGAGCCCACCTGTCAGGGACCCGAGCACCTCCGGGTGGCACTGTGGAGCTGGAACCTGATCCTGCAGTTTCAGTGCTCACCTGCAGGGGTCTTCCGGCAATTAGTCGCCACCTGGTGCTGCTCTGGGAGCGCATTTAACCTCTCCCTGCTGGGAGGCCTGTGCCACAGTATTGTTGCCATATCCTGTTTCTGCCTTGGACCCTGACTCCTGACCCTCCAGTATACTGTTTCTGCCTTGGACCCTGACTTCTGACCCTCCAGTATCCTGTTTCTGCCTTGGACCCAGACTTCTGACCCATACCCCTGAGTTCTCCCGATCTGTGGCTCCCGGCCCTTGCGGTTTGTATATAGTGTGGTTCTTATTTGTTTCTTGCGGGTGGTGGTGGGATAGCCTGTGTTTATGTGGTTTGCTATATGTATTATTTACAAAGATTGTTGTGGTATTTGGAGTGTGGTCACTCCAAATACCGGTTCGGTTCACCTGTATAGGTACCTGCACGTGGTGTTGGGACACCCGTGCTCAGTATCGTGACACCACCTCATTTCCTGGCTGGAGGATTTCGGGAATTATGTTGCTCTTTTACTTGAGGTAGTTCTTATGTGTGCCAGATAAGAATATGTCACACACGTTGGAAATAGCAAGAAAACGGTTGCACGGTTTTCATGATTTCGGCACAGGACTTTCTAGCATGGCCATAACACCAGAAAAGTGTTGCAGATACTTTTTTGAATCGCCTCCTATTTTCTGGTTCTGCAATATATTATTGGCCTTTTCAAGGCATACCCTATAAAAAGTATTTCTAGATGTGCAGGTCATTTTAACAAAATGCGTAAATAGCGACCAACAGAACCCTTCGAAATCTCTACCAAATAGGACGTTTTTATTTGCTGAAATGGGCTTGTACATAGTCACATTTTAATTAGCAATTACAATTATAATTTCCAAGCCAGTAATTTAATTTGTCCAGTGACTCATGCACATGATCTATGTTGATGACTCGAGAGACATTACACTTGAGTTGTGAAATTACATCTACTTAATGGCTGAAGACTGCAAGCCTCGAGGCACAGTCTCCCGCTTCTTTGAAGACACTTGCAGAATGTGTTTGCATAGCAGCTGGACTTCATTTAATCCACTAAAGCTGACCATTCATGGTGTAAGATTGTTCCATAAAATTAATGATTTGGGATTTTGAATTATATGAAAATCTCGAAGGCGGACAGAATCAAAAAGTGTTTGATTATTACAGCCATTTACCTAAATATTTCTACTTAACAGAAATAATGCACTGCTTGTCCCTGCCTCTCCCGGCTCTCCTTAGCTGGACTTAAAGTGTATCTAAACCCAAAAGTAAAGAAGAAATATAAGAGAACTTGATGGATCAAAGGTAATAAGGAAACAAAAAAAAGGGCAATATTCAACAATCCTGCACTGAAAACACGAGATGTCAATGACAAAACTAGTCACATGATGTATCGGGTAAAGAGGAATGTATCCCCAAAGCTGTCCCAGACCATCTGACCCATGTCGAAAATAAACATAGTTTGAGGGAACAGGAGGGCCACTCTCAACACGTATCACAATGACAGAAGGAAAAAATAAAAGGGGGGGGAGGGATTGGGGCTGCCTTGGTGGAGAGAAGAAACCGGAATGAAAAAGCAATCCAGAAGAAAAAACACAAGAAGGACACATAGAGACAGTAGCAGAAAAAGAAGGAACAAGATGCGCAGGGGACAACCGAGGTTCAAAGCCTCAGAGACCGCATTGCGTCATCAAAGTGAAAGCAAGAAATGGGCCAAGGTCAAAAGTCAGTCATAATCGAACCAAGTTTTCAGAAATTTAGAATGGGAAACGTTCAGGATGGCCAAAAGCTTCTCATGTACAATAATGCCCGTGACCCTCTATTTAACCTCCATAAAATTCAATGTTCTTTGATTCCACACCCTGGCAATGGCTTGGCGAGCATCTAGAAAGAAAAAAGTGTCCAGACACCTACCATGTTTAGGAAGAGTTGAGACTGGTCTATTGAGCAGGGCTTCCCACGGATTACAGGCTATAGTGCACATCAAGATGGACCAAATAAGTTGTATACCCGTATCTAAAGTTTCTGTTCTTTCGGACATTGCCACCATATGTGGAGAAGTGTGCCACGGGAGCCACAGTCACAAAAGCACAGGGCGAAGCTTACCAATCCTTAAATGCGGTGACTGCATTAGCGTTGTTTTTTTTAGGATTTGTTATTTTAAGTCTTATTTTTCAACTTCCTTTACCAGGCCAAGCTCTCCAGCAAAAGTGTCAGACAGAGGGTTGAGACAAACCATTTCACTAGCGATACACCAATACAAGTACCCATACTTTTCCTCAAGTACTTGCCGATACCAATTACCAATACCTTTCCTTTAGCGTCATGTGACCGTTTTTCTAAAACAATACAGACTAATGATGCAACAGCTGTGACTCTGGTAGTTCTGCCATTGACTTCAAGCTGTAGAGGGACTACAGATCCCACTAATCCATTACACAGCAATGCAGAATAGCACCAACTATAGAGGACTACAAATCCCAGCAATACATTATACAGCAATGCAGAAAGGCATCGGCTATAGAGGACTACAAATCCCAGAAATTCATTATACAGCAATGCAGAATACCCCCAGCGAAAGAGGACTACAAATCCCAGCAATACATTATACAGAATTATATGAAGCTACATATTCTGTGTTGCTCACCAGGGCTGTGCAGCATCTCAGGAGGCTGTGCAGGGTCTGACCAGGGCTGTAACGAGGTCTCGAGGCCTTGCAGGAACTGACCAGTGCTGTGCGTGGTTTAAGAAGGATGTACGGGGTCTGACCAGGGCTGTGCAGGTACTCACCAGGGCTGTGTGTGGTCTCACTAGAGCTGTGCACGGTCTCAGGAGGATGTGCGGTGTCGGACCAGGGCTGTACAGGGTCTCATTAGGGCTGTGTGCGGTCTATCTAGGGCCATGCAGGGTCTCACCAGGGCTGTGCAGGGTTTCACCAGGGCTGTGGGTGGTCTCTCCAGAGTTGTGCCGGTCTCTGCGGGCAGCGGGAAGGAAGAGGAGGAGGTGTGTGGCTGGACTGGCGCTGTCAAAACTGTTGCTGTAACTGCTAAAAAAGTGTTAGCTGGAGTTTGGAATTAATTTGTTATATTTTTTCCACTTAACTTTATTGCTATCACACAGGAGCCAACAAGCCCCTGTGCAATCGCATTTGGAGGTGACAGGTTCTCTTTAGGCAACCTGTCACCTCCAATACAGGAGTACAGTGCACTGTGCTGGAACTCCTGTGACAGCTGAGAGGGGAAGGTTGCGAGTGCAGCTCTCCCCTCTCACTGTTTATACAGAGCAGAGCGGAGAACGGAGCGTTCTCCGCTCTCCATCCAGAATAGATTGCCAGGGGAGCCCGAAAACCACGGCAGGGACAGAGGCAGCCAGGTGAGGTGGTGGCAATACAACGCACACTACCGGAGCTGCCACAATGCAGTAGACCAGGGGTCGGCAATTCCGGCTATTCAACTGTGCCTTAACTACAAATCCCAACATGCCTCTGGCAGTCCAGCCTGTAACTGTCAGACTTGAAATGCCTCGTGGGACTTGTAGTTTAACAACAGCTCAAGGGCTGGAGTTGCCCACCTGTGCACTAGCCTGTCTGCTTGAATGCAGCGTTTCAGTGGCCATGCTAATGTGAATAAGCAGTTATACTTTGTACACTTGTTTTGTATAATGTAACTCTTTTATTCATGTAATGTAATGGAGGAAAACAAATGACACAGAACATAGTTATGAAGGAAGAAAAACCATACTGAAACTTTGTAACACGCACGCATATTCTACATATATACAATATCTGCTACATTCACTTCCTTTTAGATAGCACCAAGGCATATTCTGCCAGACAACAGCGGTGTGACCTTCTAAAGAAACACCCCCCCACATATGA
>NW_017306316.1:1026221-1051826 GCF_000935625.1 Nanorana parkeri
TATATATATATATATGTAGATATATATAGATATAGATCTTTGTTTTATATGATGCAGCCTGTGCTTGTCTTTTTAATCTCCAGTCTGTTGTTGACCCCAAGAGACTGTAAATTCAAATTCACAAAGCATATGCGCTCAACGCTAATTATACAACATTAGATAAAACAGGCTGTTTTACTGACAGTCAAAAGGACGGATGTTTGGAACACAACTCCATTTTCTAAATACATCCAATTACTTAAACCATTATATCAATTCCCCTATGCAATGTAAAATAATGCACGATTCTGGTACAGGCTGAAATAACAAACCTTAACATAAACAGCCCTCATGTGCTAAAAAAAAAACAAAAACACACGTGTCAAAATACGTTGCTATCATGATTCCTATCTCACTTGGTACGTATTATAAACATTAAACAGAACATGCTTTATATATGTTTAGATCTGAGGCTACAAAGAACAACTTTAACGTAACGCTTGGATCTCCCCCTAAATCTTTGCAGAGCCCTACGCCTGAACGATAAATACATTTTTGGTAACCTAAGTCCCACCAGACAAAGCGTCTGTGTTCACAATTACAACACTGGTTGTATTTACAGGCACGAAAATGTCTCGTGTCAGGTTTTTTTTACCAATTCCTGTTATGATTCTACAATTATTTAAGGAACTCATAAGAGAAAATTGAATCCATAGATGAACAACCTATAAAAAAATGAACATTGATATTTAAATGGATTCAAGGCGGTGCATACATTTTACAGTTTTTTTATTCTATAAAGCTGGCAATGCACTGCTCAAATTTTAGCTGAGATGGCACAATTCAATCGAAATTCAACCAATGTGTGGACGATTTTCAAAGGAGCTGGTCTGAAACCAAAACAAATCCTACACCAGTAGAAGTACCAAGGAAAAGGAGCTGCCAACTCATCATCTATACAAGTAACCACCACCTCCTTCCACAGTTCTGTTTCATGTTCACAAAAAAGTAAATGGTGGGTAGGTGCTTAATGAGGGAACAAAGATGATTTTGCCAGATACGTTCATATATTATCCTATGTCTTACTTATGCTAGGAAGAGTGGCACTTAAAGAGGAACTTTACCCATAGCTTAAAAATGACAACAAAGACCCTAATGAAATGCTTAGTAATGGTAATCTACAAACAGATACTTACAGCTAATTGCAGGCTTTTATCCTGTGCAAATCTTATTTTTCTTTTCCTCCCCATTCTTCTCACAGTGGCCATTTTTACTAAGGGCAGATGAATCCATCTCCCTTTACTTTGTGGCACTCTGGGTCTTCCTCCTGGAACAAGTGACAATGCACAACATCTGAGGGGGAAAATGCCTTTCCCCAGACATCTAATGGCATTTTGCAGTTTACGGATGAGATTTCCCAGGAAGGCACTGGTGATGAAGGCTTCCTTTAGGATGCATCTGTGAGGCCCGGGCTACATCACCAGAATGTAATACAATTTCATGTCTGCATACTGTGAATGTGATTTTTAGTGAAAGAGGGTAAAGGTCCACACTAATTGAATGTGCTTTGATCTGTTCAGGCAAAGCAAATGTTCACTTTAAAGCTGGCCATACACTATTGGAATTTTTTCCAATTCCTGTGATGGTCAACATACTATATATAGGAGCCTGTACTGCAGCCCCTGACATCCACAGGGGGCTGCATATAATATTCAGTATAAGTAGTGCTACAGAAATTGTCAGAGAGTGCTGGAGTTGGTCACAGAATAGTGGTTTGCTACAGGTGTAGTTAAAAGCTGGAGATGTGATACAGGAGAATGTTAGAGATTGTAGATATGTTTCATTAGACTGCTAGAAATCGCAAATCAATACTCCCACTACTTGTTGCCATGAATACCAATGGGCTGCAGGTCACTCTGTTTAAGGGTCAAACCGGAGAATGATGGTAAGTCTGTGATCCCTCTCCAACATCCCACGGCTGACTCTTCTCTAGGGAAGGGATGAGTGGCTGAGGTGGATAGTCCAAGCTAATCACTAATGCTTTCCCCTGAGACAAGCAAGTGCCAGAGAGCTCAATAGACATAAACATGCCAATTTGGCCAATGTGATAGTTTATGAGAACAGAATGACAACACAGCCACTATCTAGTGTAAATATTGCACTGATGATGCCAACTTTTAGCTCTTCCTCTCATCTAAGCCAAACTAAGTACATCCTCCTCCCTCTGATCAGCTACTCCCAGCCGGATTGGAAAATATTTAAACCAGGGTTGGACAAATCTGAGGAACAAGGTCGCCAATGCTACTTAAAATTAACAGCCAGAGCCTAACTTTTGATGTTTTCTCTAGTTGTCAGTGAAGCCGGCTATTAAAATAATTCCTGCTGGCTTCTGGATTGGAAAGACTGGCTCCTAAATTCCAGATTAATTAGTCCACCCCTGATTGACACATTAGAAAGAATAATGGAATGAAAGGGTGCTTTTATATATTTCCAAGGAGTGCTGCTTTGAAATATAAAAACTTTAAAAAAAGCAGCACTGTCTTATTGGAACAAAGGAACTCAAATTTATGTTATGACTGAATAAAAGACGCATACTATATACTTGCCGTGATGAATAAATGAAACATACATTTTACTTTATGAGCACCTATGGAGGTTTTCATAGGAAAGTCATTCCGCTAGACCGCAGAGCTGGTACCGGTCTTCCACTTCCGCAGTCAATACTGGAATGGTGATAAGCTTTTATGATGTACAGTACAGCGAGCAGATGTGTACAATGTACGCTCTGAGACCCATCTGGCCGTATTGTGATCTGAGTGGAGTCTGCCTGTTCTTTTCCTTCCAGTCATTATCATAAATACATTAAACCTTTAAACGACCACTCACCCAGACCGGGAGAGTTAGGAGGAATTACTGAAGCCATTAATTAAATTGAAAACTGGATGTTTTCAAACTAAACACAAATGAAGACTTTGCTGTCAGACACCATCTCCTTGTAATACGTATGAGAACAAAAACACAGTGATTGGTGGAAAACAGTAATTTTTCAATACAAACGTAGAACTGGGCTGCATGTATTAGTAACCCCGATCTCATGTTTATTTAGGCAAATGGGTAATAAATATCCTGATGGCCCACTACAGTGATAGAAAAGCAATGGCAGAACGCTGTGGTAAGAGGTCTGTGAATGAGTCCAGTCAAAGGTGATAATGGACCACTTAATGTGGCACTGAAAATGTCAAATTTGACAATCAGCATTCAAATCGTATCACTTTGCTGATTCTATTATTACGCATGATAACATAAGTGTCCACGTTGGTAATATTATGTATGATAACATAAGTGTCCACGTTGGTAATATTATGTATGATAACATAAGTGTCCACGTTGGTAATATTATGTATGATAACATAAGTGTCCACGTTGGTGCTATTATGCATGATAACATAAGTGTCAACGTTGGTACTATTATGCATGATAAAAGAAGTGTCCATGTTGGTCCTATTATGCATGATAAAATAAGTGTCCACGTCGGTACTACTATTATGCATGATACAATAAGTGTCCACGTTGGTCCTATTATGCATGATAAAATAAGTGTCCACATCGGTACTACTATTATGCATGATAAAATAAGCGTCCACATCGGTACTACTATTATGCATGATAAAATAAGCGTCCACATCGGTACTACTATTATGCATGATAAAATAAGCGTCCACATCGGTACTACTATTATGCATGATAAAATAAGCGTCCACATCGGTACTACTATTATGCATGATAAAATAAGCGTCCACATCGGTACTACTATTATGCATGATAAAATAAGCGTCCACATCGGTACTACTATTATGCATGATAAAATAAGCGTCCACATCGGTACTACTATTATGCATGATAAAATAAGCGTCCACATCGGTACTACTATTATGCATGATAAAATAAGTGTCCACATTGGTCCTATTATGCATGATAAAATAAGTGTCCACGTTGGTCCTATTATGCATGATAAAATAAGTGTCCATGTTGGTCCTATTATGCATGATAAAATAAGTGTCCACGTTGGTCCTATTATGCATGATAAAATAAGTGTCCACGTTGGTATTATTATGGATCATAAAATAAGTATCCACGTTGGGGATATTTGGTGACGACAAACTGCATCATACCAGCATACAACAGGGTGTAATGCAATGCAGTGATTGGGTCTGATCTGACTGAATCATAAATGATCACATGAGCACTCAGCAGGCGGCTCATTTATGCAGAATAATGGATTGCCTGGGTTGGTTCTTCCGGGATCCTCGCTATTGAGATGAGGCTGTTGTCACGTGTGCCTCTACATAATGGTGCACACAAGGGAGGTACATGCGTCTATGCCTATGTCATGATTGCACCCTAATGCCACCTTAGGTACTTCTGGGTAAACAGCAGAAAGGGAATTAAATAATCGAGTGATTTAAATCAACAATCGCTCTTCTTGTTCAGTGCAGGCTCTTAAATTAAAAAGTGAACAGCCTAATGCTGGCAATAGACTTGCCATGCTCTGCTGAATTTTCATCTATAGGTGGCCCAGCCGGCACCACCCAACTCGGCAAATGTCGATTATTCAATTGGCTTTTTGTTGAAGGAGTCGGTGGAAATTTTTTCACTACAGTGAATGAATCTAATCAGCTGCAGTCACTGTACAAGTATTCTGACAGCCAGCACCCGGCAGGGAAGATCCGTCCATCCAGGCTGTTCAGCATGGATGGAGAAATCTGCTAGATCTCTTTCACAGCTTTACTTGTTGCCATGTGGCACTTCTACACATGATGGACTATTGTGTCAGTCTGAAAATTCAATTGCTAACTGCAGAAAACCACAAAGCAGACCCCATAACAATAAACAACACATGACCATCTACCACTGGGATCCTAGACCTCTCCAGGAATAACAGTACAGAATAGTTAAAGCTGAACTCCACGCAGATAAGAAAGGAACCCATTAAAGGAGAACTATGGGGTCAGGGCTTTTCCCGATAGTTCTCCTTAGGGTAACGGGAGGACACAAACTAGCGTCCTCCAGTTACCCTTAGCTCAGTATACCGCGAGCTACAGCTCGCGGTATACTGAGACGCCGCAGCCGGAGCGGATCCCGACATCGATGTCGAGATCCGCCCAGGTGCGTGAGTGACAGCTGGCTCTGCCTATCTAGAGGCAGAGCCAGCTGTACCCGCCCCCTCCCCCGTTCGTTCCGCCAGTCAGCGCTGGCGGATCGGAGCGGGGAATCCAGTCCCTCCCCTGTTACGGCGATAGCCGTGGCAGGATCGAGAGGCGAGCGAACACCGGTATATGTTCGCTCACCTCCCGATCTACTGAGCCGACCTGTGACAGTCTCATTGTCACAGGTCGGCTAGAACTATGAGGTGAGTGAAAAGCACTCACCTCATAGTTCTCCTTTAATACCGCCCTGTATTCATTAATTCCCCCCTAAATGTATTCTGTATATAGAAGCAGTGTAAGTGCCCGAGTATGGCATTTCACTCTTGCAGTCCACTGTACAGCAGAGCTCATGTGTGTTGCAGTGGAAGCAGCGTGTTGATAGGAGGATAGAGCAAAGTGTCAGAGAGATAAGCTCATCAGTATGCTGCTTCTTTTTTTACTGTCCAACCACAGGCTGTGGGAGGAACAAGAGCTGTAAGTGTTAGAGAACTTCAACAGAAAACCATACAGCCATTTGCCCTATCACACAGGGCTTTGCTGTGTGAAAGAGTTGTGTAAATCTCAGGATTTGATAGACAAAAATACAAATCTTTTGGCAGCTACACCAGCTGCTATATATGGATTTAATCTGTCTATTTAGCTGTTGGAGTTTGAAATGCTATATAACAAGTAGGGATGCACCGATACCAGTTTTTCAGTATCAAGTACAAGTACCGATATATTTTTTTCCCCGAATACCGTTACCGGAAGTCCCTTTAAGGAAACCAGGCGCGTGTAATGACCCACCACCTGGCTTACTGAATAGCCAGGAAGCCGGGCGGCGTGTAAAGACTCGCCACCCGGCTTCCCGATTGGCAGGGAAGCCGTGTCCATGCCTCACGTCACTAGGTGACGAGAAAGCATGGAGTCCACTTTCTGGCCAATCAGGAAGCCGGGCGCCGTGTAATGATGCGGCGCCCCGCTTCCCGATTGGCCGGGAAGCCGACTCCATGCTCCCTTGTCACGAGGTGATGAGACAGCATGAAGCCGGCTTCTTGGAAAATCAGAAAGCTGTGGCGCCGCGTCATTAAACGGTGCCCAGCTTCCTGACCAATCAGGAAGCCGGGCAGCGAGTCATTACACGCTGCCCGGCTTCCGGAAGTATCGGGCTGGGCATTGGAGCATTTAGACAAGTACTCGACCAAATACTCGGCAACGGCACCGATACCAATACTAGTATCGGTATTGGTGCATCCTTAGGCTTCATTCACAAATCTAACACACCTGGATAATAATCCATACATTTACATGGCTAAAAAAAAAAAAAAAAATGTCCATAGCCTTATATTAAAGCCCATCTCCAGGGCAATCAAATCCCCTTGCAGTGGCACTGCTCCTACGCTGCAAGGGTCAACTGCTTGTTAATATCTAGGGGAGTGCGTAAAGGACTTTTACTTACCTCTCTACCCTGGCTCATGGACGGTCCCTTGGCGTCCTCACATATAATACAGGACTATGGGCACCACATTATATGTGATTATGTTAGCAGGCCTCCGACCTCCAGTACGTAGGGCAGAAGAGGTTGTGGGTGCCGGTCTTGGAGCCTGAGGATGCAGGGATCACGTAAGTAAAAGTCCTTTTCACAGCTCCCCTAGACAAAAATTAGCAGTTAACCCTTGACGTGGTGGGACAGCCACATTGCGAGGGTCATTCTCTTTTCTTGGAGGCTTTAAACTCCAGCTGTTATTATTCTTACAGGTCTTTATATAGCGCCAACAATTTACACAGTGCTTTACATACTGCACATTCACATCAGTCCCTGTCCTCAAGGAGCTTACAATCTAAAGCTGTTTTGGAACTACAAATCCCATGCTGCATTGCATGACTCAGACACCCACAAGCTTGACTACCAGCAGCGACGGCATGATGGGCTTTGTAGTTGCACCACATCTGGAATGCCGAGGTTGCCTACCCTCTGCAAATTGAGCCATTTAAAGTGCATCTGCTTTAAAGATGTAATCTGTCAGAAAAAAATGAAATCACGCTTTAAGTAGACGAATTCTCCAAATCTGGACCGTAGAAAGTATTGCATTTCGTATTCTACAGCAATACAGTTCCAGTATCGGAAACACAGACGACATTGATCACACAAATCAATAGCGTTATTTATGATGAAGTCAACAGTGATTGTCATCATCGTGCAGTGCTGGCGGTGTAAAGAATCCCCACCGTGCTGTTTACATCTATCTCTACCAGGGACGGTGGCTCACACAGCGGTCCTCTCTCCATGTCATGGAGCAGCAGCAATGCATGCCCTTCCCACACAAACACACACCAACATCTGCCTGGGACTGGGTGGACTGTGAGGACTGGCAGCTGCTCTCTATCAATAATGCAGGGCCAGCTGATCCAGGACAGACATGCAGCCCCCAGGCACAGGGACACCTTCCCCATGCAGCACTGGAAAGAACAAGGCAGATCCCCCTTCCTGAGCTCTGTCATGTCAGACACAGCAAACCACTATCAGGAGGAGCTGCTACAACACCATCACAGACCAGACCCCCATCATTGCACACAGCCAAGGATGTACCTTGTACAAAGAAGGGGAACATGCCCGGCTCCTCCATACATACATACATACATGTGCACTTGTCCTCCGATCCCATGTTCTATAGGGAGGGCAGAGGCTGAGGATGTCACTTACTGTGTGATCGGGAACATTGCTGGTGCCGGATGCGCTGGGGGATTTAAATCCCGTGCTTTGAAGTCAGCATGGTCCACTATTCCATGTCACACTATGGAGAAATAACAAGATCACACAAATCCCTTTCTTGTTTTCCACACCCCCGGAGCTGGGGGCGGTGCCCAGATCTCTGCACAGCTCATAAAGGGCCAGAGCCCCCATGTGACGCCGCCACTGCTACTGCTAGCCGCACACACAGATCACATACACACGCTGCTTTCTGGGGGCTCTGGGACTCCTAAACCTTTCTTTTTCTTTATCACTGGAAGCAATCTATTCAAAGCTACTTCCCTTATAAAGGGTATTTCCACCTTTGCAGTCTGATTTGAGAAACCCCCTCAGTATGTTTGTTATGTGTTCCCAGACGATATTAACTCAGCAAACTAACAAATATATTTGCCTTTCTAGTCGTTTCTTTGGATTCTACATGGGACTCTATGGGCAGCTTCTATTGCTTTGATAGGGTGTCAATGTACAGATAAAGGACAGACTGGAAGGACAAGACTGATAGACAGCGCATTAACGCACAATTTAGTCCCCGTTCACACTTTTGTGTTCTGTGAATGTGTGCCAAACGTGCTCTTTAACTGCTTGAAGACCAGGTGTTTAGATCCCCTACCTGGCCAGGCCATTTTTCAGTGTTCAGCGCTGCAGTACTTTGACTGACATTTATTCCGTCACTTAATGTCAAAAACATGCAACATGCTTGTGGTGCTATTACTTGTTAAAGGCACCCCAAACAGGCCGGAAAAAACGCACGCTAAATTTGCAAAAACGTGGTGGAAAAACACAGTAAGCCTGCAGCAGAATCTGCTGCATGAACCACTTTCCCACGTATGCACAAACGCGATGCCACGTTCACTGAACGCCAAGGTGTGAACGGGGATCTTGAAGAGAAGTAAAGCCAAACCTTTTGTTTTGGTTTTACTTCTCTTTTTGGTTACAGGAGGCATTTACTAATGTTATCCTGTGACCCAAAATCAGCATATAGCCGGCTACTGCCCGCTATATGTTGGCTGAGCCGAGTAGCAACAGGAAAGATCCTGAGGATATTGTCCACCTGGCTGCCTGATTGACAGCTGGTTGTGCCTTTGAGCCAGTTGTGCCTGCCCCCTCTCCTGTTTGTCCCTCCAATGAGCACTGGAGGAACAGAGAGGGGGAAGGGTAATCCCCGCGGGGAACGGCGACTGACAGTCAAGGAGGTCCATGAACCTATCGCACTCCTAACCGCTCACTCCAAATAAAGAAAAGTTGGGTCCTGCGGTGATCAACGGGTGGCAGCTGTGACGTACATGTAGAAAAACAGGGACACCGGCACTCCAATAACGATGCAAAAGGACGTCTATTTAATGACGTAGTACAGCATATCACACAAGATCCTGTGTGATATCTTGTGTGATATGCTGTACTATGTCATTAGACGTCCTTTTGCATCGTTATTGGAGTGCCGGTGTCCCTGTTTTTCTACATGGCAGTCAAGGAGGAGACAGCTGCAGTGTATGTTTTAGTCTCCCAGTACTTGCCCTAGACTTCGGGGGATCGGAAGACTAGTAACCGCCGGGGCCTCTGGGGGAGGACAGTGCTGGGGGTGGCGGGCTAGTATCCTTTGGAGTAATAGGTGGGTGCTGGGGAGGTTTTCCTTTTGCTCCTGGGTTGGTTCTGGCCTGGTTATGCCAGGCTTGTCCCTAATTGTAGGCAGGAGTCTCTTTGATGCTAATACCTTTTGATGGGAAGGGGGAGGATGACCCAGGAAAAAAAGCTCATGAGGGGTTTGAAACACAAAATTTACACAGGGGGTGAAGTTTCTCTTTCATTATGTATAGCTTGTGTCTTATAAACAGTTTATTTCTATCTGGCTGCCGGAAATCCTACATTACATTTTCTTTTTGCCATGACCAGTCATTAGCATGGGTAATGGATAAAGCATTTTCACCGGTGTCTGAAGTCAGCTAGAGACACATTAATCTAACAAATATTTTAGTCTGATGAATGCATGCAGTCAATACATCAATTTGTGTATATCAGTATATTCCTTTTTGTTTAATGATGGTTCTTTAAGCTGGAATCCAGGCAAACAGCTAAATACACACCTGAAACACATACAGTATATGGGAGTTGAAATAGTATATGGGAACTGTCTTACCCACCAAAGAATTTGTATTTCTGTTCATTCAGTCATGACATATATACAACACACTGCCACACAACACAGCCAGCCTGGTGACCTGACTTTTTCCCCGCTGCAGTTAGGCAACACATTTTGGTCACCTCTCCACACCAAGCGTGTGAGGGATGGATGGTTATGCACAATGATCTCATCTCCTCCATTCGCAGAACACCTTGTAATCTGTGCAAATATATGAGACATTTTGTGAGTGGAACAGGAGAGGAGGGGTATGCAACTGGAGCCCTTCACTATTGCAGCCATTGCCTCCCATCTCTGCAGCGCAAGCTGGCTACACATCCACCTACAAATATTATTATTAGGTATAATGAGGGGGATTTCATAAAACTGGAGCAGGCAAAATCTGGAGCAGCTGTGCATGGCAGCCAATCAGCATCTCTCTTTCATTTTCAAACCTTAACTGAACAAACTGAAGAGAGAAGCTGATTAGTTCCCACGGGCAATTGCTCCAGATTTTATCTGCTCCAGTTTTGATACAATCCTTCCAATGTACTTAACTTGTGCTGTCCCCTGAGTTCAGCTTTCAGCAGTTGCAGCAACTTTTATTTTTTAAACAGCTTCCCATTACAGCCACATAAATGTATACAGTATGTAATGAATCGGGAATACACCAATATGTTTGCAAAGTCCCAACCCATTGGCTATAAGTTGTGTGCAGATCTGTGAGTAGCAGCACTCAGCATTAGACAATAATACAATATAAAGAATGAACTGCGCCAATAAGCAAGCTAACAGCTACAAGGCACTGGAATGTACACCCACTGTGAGTGTGTATACGTGGAAAATGAATAACTAAAGCTCGGCACATTTAGTTATTCACTCAGCATTAGACAGCTGTAGCACAAGCTGTTACTTTTGGGAGGTATAAAATAAGGAACTGAGACAAAGTAAAGCAGAAAACGTAGTTTTACTATAGTACAAGGCCAGGCACATACCACTAAGTGAGTATCTGTAAAAACATAAAGATAACATTTGTAACTTTGCATGGAGCCTTTTCTATTTAAAGAAAATCAGCACTTTTCTATAATAATAAAGAGCAGAAAATGGAGAACTGTGTAAAAAATCTTACTTGTCAAGTAAGAATAATAGTTACAGTATAATGAGATTTTTTTTTGTGGTCGGTTTCTGTGTGTGTTTGCGGTGAGGAGGAGCATGAGACTAAAGAGGTGGAAAATTCAGTTCCAGACTTTATTGATGATTGGTAAAACTCTTTTTCCTGATCACTGATAAAGGCTAGAATTGAATTCTCCAGGTGTACGGGTCTTCACTTGAGGTGCTGCTCACTGCACACATACAGAAACCAGTCATCTAAATGACCAGCACCTTGTCTGGTCCTTCCAGGAGCTGAGCAGGCCAGAACCCTCATAAGGTCCCATCAACAACCCCTCAGGGAGCCCCATAATTTGAAGTCCTGAACTTCTTTCAAGAGTAATACATATTCTTGTCCAGCACTGTCACAGATTTTTGTAATTTTTGGTCCGGCACTGTACTGCCGCTTCTTCTCATGAGACTTGGAATACTTAGCATTCCGCAGTATGACATCACCCCCTGCACCTACATACATGGTCCACTTTAATGTGAATCGTTCCATTGGCCAAACATTAAGCATGGTACCTTCAATGTCCACTAAATCCACAAATCCTCTCATTCATCTGCTCTAAATGCTCTCCCATTTAACCCCAAATGTGCAGCCTAATCAAACATTTAAGGTTGTTACAGATATGCAAACATACATATTTATTTACTTTAATAAAAATTAACAGCCATGCCCTCATCCCCATTCTGCATTTCTACCCACTGATATATGCAGAGAGCAGTGATGCATGGCTGTCACAGGAAGCTCAGAGGTATTCTTTGACGTGTGGAATGTGGTAAACACACTGGCTTCACCTTTTCTACCGTGTTTCCCCGAAAATAAGACAGTGCCTTATTTTTTTTTTGCACGAAATAAGACTCTAGGTCTTATTTTCGGGGTAGGTCTTATATTACAGACATCCCCGAAGATAGCGCTAGGTCTTATTTTCGGGGTAGGTCTTATATTACAGACATCCCCGAAGATAGCGCTAGGTCTTATTTTCGGGGTAGGTCTTATATTACAGACATCCCCGAAGATAGCGCTAGGTCTTATTTTCGGGGTAGGTCTTATATTACAGACATCCCCGAAGATAGCGCTAGGTCTTATTTTCGGGGTAGGTCTTATATTACAGACATCCCCGAAGATAGCGCTAGGTCTTATTTTCGGGGTAGGTCTTATATTACAGACATCCCCGAAGATAGCGCTAGGTCTTATTTTCGGGGGATGTCTTACTTTCGGGGAAACACGGTATGCTGTGTGAGAAGCAAGGTAGTGGCATGCAACTGAGGAATAACTGGATCCTGGGGCATAGGCTGATTTTGTAATTGATTATGCATAGGGGAATTGTTTATATTTGGAAGCAATTTCTCTAAATATTGGTGACCTCTTAAGACTATCAAATGTTGTATAGTGTTATATAGCTTGAAAAGCCATTTAAGCATACCTTAAAGGAGAACTGCTTTTCACTCACCTCATAGTTCTAGCCGACCTGTGACAATGAAACTGTCACAGGTCGGCTCAGTAGAATGGGAGGTGAGCGAACACATACCGGCATTCGCTCACCTCTCGGCATTCGCTCACCTCTCGATCCTGTCACGGCTCTCTGCCATGACAGGGGAGGGGCTGGATTCCCTCCTCCCCGCTCCGATCCCCAGCGCTGACTGGCGGAACGGACGGGGGAGGGGGCGAGTACCGCTGGCTCCGCCTCTAGATAGGCAGAGCCAGCTGTCAGTCATGCAACTGGGCGGATCCAGACATAATGGGTCTCTTTAAGTCAATGTCCAACCCTCTAGACAAGGCAAGGATAAAATCGAATGTAAAACACACTTCTAGTACCGCCTTTCCTTCTGCTCTAGGCACTGACTCACAAATGACTTATGGTAAATATGGCCCTGTCTATAACTGTATAATGTATATAATACATAGTGATATGTATATTACAGATTACTGCAGCAAAAAAGCTCAGGACACAAAAACTGGAACAAAACTTGGTTAGCCCAAGTGAAATTGTTTACCTGTTTCTGAAGGGTTCCTCTTTCATTAAAGAGGACAGCTCATAATACCATGCACTTTCTACTAATACAGCACGTACATAGTGATTTATGTGTGTGCCTAGTACATAGAAAGTATACGCTGATATTTTTCTAAATGTATATAGATTGTTTGAAATGTCTTACAGAAATGTGCTTTTGAAGCAGGGTAAGTCGGGAAAATTGCTAACCCGCACACTAAACTGATACTGTTCAAATACCATCTTCAGTGTACCCAACTTATTTGAACCCAATCTATTTGGCATTATATGCAGGTCTTAGGAAGGGTTAGGCTCAGATTCTCAGGGCCTGGCACCCGGCACCCAGATTCTCAGGGCCTGGCACCCACGTGCTATGGACATGCCTGGAAAGTAAGTTTGTATCTCTAAGGTCTGCTCCCAAAGCAGATCACAGGATTCCAACATGGCAAGCGGAGATTGCAATTTTAAACATTTTCTTCAAACTTGTAGAAAGAAATACATTACGATAGGTGAAAGTGAGCTACCAAACCCTTCAGAAATGATCTCAAAAGGATGTTCGTTTTAGGTAAGTGCATTTTCCAAAACAAATTTGTGGACTGATAACTGTCTACAACTTTTTTCTGCATCCTAGATATACTGCTACAAGGCCCGATTGTTCAGCCATGAAGCTGCTCCAGAAAGTGCTGAATTGCAATTGGTGCAGGGAATACATGTGTGTGTGCCAAATGTAAGAGCACATTACATTCCCAGAGTGCCTTTTGGTGTATTTGTGCAGATAGAGTGAGTGCGTTGGTAAAAGTATTAAACGCTCAAACTTTTTTCAATAATGAATCCAGATCAAACAAATATACACTGCGCAACAAAGTATTTATTTACAATTGTGCCCAAGCACTTAGTCATCATAGTTACATAGTTAGTCAGGTTGAAAAAAGATACAAGTCAATCGAGTTCAACCTATAGACATGAGGAAAAAAAAAGAAGAAAAACCTAAAACAGAACACTATGCCCACAGTTACCCACTGTTAATCCAGAGGAAACCTGACCCCATAAGGCAACCGGATATTCCCTAGATCAACAATCTCGAGTGCTTAATCATATTTCCAAAAACCTGGCTTTGACTCTTTCAGCTCAGCTTCCCTGAACTTCCTGTCCTGTACAAGATCACAAGGGACAGAGCAGTGTCCAACAACTATCCATCTACTAGCTTGGAGAAGGAAAAAGTGAGGAATATGGAGCAGACAGTACAGGAGTGGCTTGTCCTGCTGTGCTTGAGTGTTTGTGAAGACACCCACAGCTTACTAGCACAAAACTAAAACTTTCAAGGAGCAGCATCCATTGTAAGTGATTTAATCAGCATTTGAAATAGAGCAAAAACCTTTTGACTTTAATATCACTTTAAGGCTTCATTCACACTGTAATCGTCTGGCACGTACAGCTCAGTGCAGGGCCGTATCGAGCAGCTCCCGGGAAGGACAGGTGCTGCGTGTGATTAGTACGCAGCCCCCGTCCTTCTCTATGGGACTTTGCGGCCGTACGGTTCCCTATGCTCACCTCAACTGCAGGTCCGTATGGGTGCGTGTTTCCTGGCTCGGACGTAGACAGATGTGCAGGGCGGGTGAGCGTAGGGGGGCGTACAGCCGCGTAGTCCCATAGAGAAGGACGGGGGTTGCGTATTAATCACACACAGCACCTGTCCTTCCCGGGAGCTGCTCGATACAGCCCTGCACGCAGCACGGAGCTGTACATGCTGGCCAATTACAGTGTGAAGGAGGCCTAAGGGAGCTCCTATAAACTTCCAAGTCCAGCTTCAGTAAAAACCAAAACATTGCACGTGTACTACTGTGCCATCAATACTCAATTTACTGCATTTTTCTAACCAACAACAAAACAGAGCTCAGAGATCATTGTGGCACGCATGACTTGGATGCGCAAAGTTAATGTTACTTCTTCCCACAATTTACAAATCACATTATAGATTTATATGTGGCATATGCTATAGAGATATTATTAGGACATCTTGAAGTGCTCTTTTAGTACACTTAAATCAATGGTTAGTTTGTGGCAAGAAGGTTTGCCTCCTCTTGGGCTTATGCTGGCTTTCAGTGCTTTTGATTATACTGATGTTTTTCAAACCAGTTAATGTATATTCAGATTGGTATATTCAGGGAAACAAAGCACTGCAGTAACTGCTACTGAAAGAGAACATTTCTATGCAGTCAGTCTACAAGCCACTGAAATTTACGTGCGAAGTGGAGCTCTTCTTTCTGCATTTGGTCAAATTTGGATCATATCTGGAACTTCAGTGACATGTGCTAGTATCTCTAGTCCAGAACAGTAACAGTATGGCTGTATATCCGATCACAGCTCTAAGCTCAGTAAATACCAGGGGCCAAGACACTTCTGATGTGTCATTCTTTTGCAGCAGTGGCTGTCACTCACTGTGCTGGCTAAGTAGCATACCATGAGAAGAATGGAGGGCTTCAACTCCCAACAAGATTTTCTAAAGGCAGATGGTTTCCTTGGTTCAGGATCACAAAATAATTATAGCTAACCTGAGCCAACATACTTAACTAGATCTGTTTTCTGTATTACATCTACATTACATATTACATCTTGCCAGTCTTAACAAAATTTTGCACTTTCTTAAAGAGCACCTGTATTGTAGTAATAAATATCTATACTTGATGTAGTAATAAATAGCTCAAATAATGAAAGCAATATATTTACCATGTGTGTATATATACAATGAGTGGCCAGATTATTATGACCACCCCATCAGTACTTCGTTGGGCCACGAGATAACTTTGTTGGGCCGCCTCGTGACTCCACGAGATGTTGAAAGGTGATGCGAGGAATCTGACACTGCACTGTTGCCCTTCTGTTGTCTTGTACCAGTCTTGCCACTCTCCGTTCTGCCCTAACATTGACTAGTCGCTGACGGCCACAATTCGCACGTTCAGACCCAGATTTTCGGCTGACAGTCCAGTCTTTAAACACTTTAACAACAGATGCTCTTGAACATTGAAGTAATTCTGCTGTTTTGCTGATGCTCGCTCCATGGCTTGAGCGCAATATATATAAATGTTTACCCTTGAAACCTGTGCATTATGTCATTTCTACATTTCTAAGACACCTCCTGCTGCAGGTAGCAGGGCCTGAATACACCATGTACAAGCACCCTGCACAAAATCGACCAGAAGCACTGCAGGCAAAGCAGAGTTGGGAGGCAAATGGACTAAGATCCACATAGTGAGAAGGTTTCTGGTTGGAAACTGTAGATTTTTGCTGTAGCTTGTCAAGTCTCTGCCTGCTGATCAGCTGTGCACTGAGGTGTGTATGGCATATGATGTGTGTGTATTTGTGCTGATTGTGTTGGGATGTAAAGAGAAGTGTTGAAATCTGAAGGGATTAATCCAATGATGAGACAAGTAATGTTGTGCATTGCATGCTAGGGGTGGATATATTCTACTTTTTTCCAATGCCTAGTTTCTGTAAACCACCCTACTACCTGTTCACCCAATAGAGTACACTCTTGATTGAAATATCTGTATTGTACAACTGACTACAGGACGTGTTATACTGCTGCTTGGGAAAATACTTTTTGCTGCTAGCACCTAGAGGCTGAACCACAGACACCAATTTATGCCTCACCTGCAACTGACTATGCACTCTTGAGGCCCCTTTGACACAGTCCGATCAGGACTGGATCTGTGCACATTTAGATCCGGCTGCCCATACACTAACATCGGGCTTCTGATCGGGTCTGCCTCAAAAACTCACAGACGGACCTGATTGGAAAGCTCATGTAAAAGGGGCCTTAGATCACACTTTTTATGTTTGCTTTAGAGTCATTGTTAAGTGTACTACCAAATAAAAATAAAGATTACCCTTAGAGTTTTATAGGAGAACCTCTTAGAGGACCTTAAGGGGCAGCTTTAGAGCAGGAACTAGAATTGGCCCCTTATATTTCTTATTAAGATTCCTATGTAGAAAGACCAGACTCCACTTTTGGCACTTAAATACTCAGGAAGCATGCCAGCAATTCAGTCAGAGGTAGTGCAGATGTAGCCAGAGATATCTTTTAGTATAAGCTGGATAAATTATGACAGTTAGTAGGTTGCAACAGAGGCCAGGGCAAGAGAACCAATATGGCAAAACAAAGGCCCAGATTATTTTTTAGTAAAAGGGACCTCTATAGCTGCCACAGGATCAAGTTTTATCATCACCCTAATATATTACATTACATTTGCATGAGCTGGGACATGGGGCTTAAAGGTTGAGGGCAAGTACTCGATAGCGGGAATTGATGAACAGCAGCAAAGAAGTGGAAAAGAGGGTTGGAACACTCCTGTGGTCAGTGCCCAATTGGCCTGACAACATGGGTAACAATTTCTACTATAGTGCAGCTCATTGATCTTCTCCCAGTATGTTTCAGTTTTGAATGGTGCCATCTTTAGAAAAGAGAAGGCATTCAAGATTTTTTTTCATGTTCTGAGCTGTTAATTTGTTTATAATATGTGTGGCAGGTGTTTCCTCTGAGCTAGAGGAGTCGCTTTAATAAAAAGTGATAGGATGTGATGTGTGACTCCTTAGAAAAAAAAATTATTAACTTACTGTAAGGTACAAAGGTTTAAAATGTTCATAAGTTTCATAATAGATACTGTGTTTCCCCGAAAGTAAGACCTACCCTGAAAATAAGACCTAGCGCTATCTTCAGGGATTTCTGTAATATAAGACCTACCCTGAAAATAAGACCTAATTCGGTGGTATGTCTTATATTACAGACATCCCTGAAGATAGCGCTAGGTCTTACCTTCGGGGTATATTTAAGACATCCCCCGAAAATAAGACCTAGTGTCTTTTTTCGTGAAAAAAATAAAATAAGACACTGTCTTATTTTCGGGGAAACACGGTAGTTCCGGAGTATGAAACAATACTAATTAAATTATGAATGGACTGTTAGGATACATAGGACATCACATCCACTGTCTCCATGGCAACGTCCTTCAATGGTCATAAAAGTTGCAAATCACAAAGCTTTTTCTCCCTTGAAAACCATAACCTAGTTACAGAATACATTGATAAGTACAGTAGCTGATCATATGTCACAATTTATCTTTGGATAATTAGATTCAGCAAATGTAAACAGACTGGAAAACCCCCCCCCCAACTACTTCACATATATAGGAAAAAGTTGCTGTTTAACTGTGCTATGTGAAACTGCCATTCATTCTTTTATATACTAATATCAGTAAGATTTCCTTTTAGAATAACAAAAGTCTTATTGATAGACCATAATAACCGTTATGATTGATACAAGTTCTTCTCTTGGCTTTGAAGTGATATTAAAGTCAATTCGTTTCTAATTTGAAATGCTGATGAAATCGCTTACAATTGATGATGCTGCTTGATGTTTAAAGTTTTTGTTTCCTGCAGAATCAGCCGATCCCCTGAGCACTGGCACTGATATCCTGTTATAGGGCAGTTCCTTTTCAATACAGGGTCCTATGGAGCCACCCTTGTGTGTGCTAGTAAGCTGCATGTCTTCAATTAAAAAAAGATGTTTGGGGTACTAAGAAATATTGGCTTCTACTTCCTCAAGCAAAAATCCTAACAAAAATCTTAACGATCTCAAACTATTGTAGGATCTTACCCATATTTTACCTTACTCTTATAACTGCAAGCACCTTACATGTGCAATGCTCAACAACTTCATCCTTCTGAAATCACAGTGATGGCGTTCACCCATCTGGTTTTTCACCATACACAAAATTAGCAGCTCAAGATTTATTTCCTTAGGGTGGCCACACACTTAGTTAGTGGAATCCCGCCCCACTGGTCTGTTGTATTGGCGGGTGTGTCTATTGTACATATGCCGTTGTCAGAATACCAAAACAGTGACTGCAGCTGATTGGTCAAGATTATTTGGACTGTCTTCTTCGAAAAATCCACTTATGTTGAACAGAGGGTTCCGATGGGGCCACACTGGTTAAATTCAAACCGTGTATGAACAGTTTTAGTCACTTCTCCTCTCCCAACATGTTGACTGGACAGGAAAGGAGCAGCAGCACACTGATGAGTCAAAAATGTTCAGCGTTAAGCAAGACAAGACAAGCATGGCATAGTAGAGCTGTGGTTGGTCAGTTTGAATGCTGCTGTATGTAAAACTACATTTAAAGCTGAACCCAACAGATATAGAAGATACAAATGCAGTTCTGTAATCACCAATATATCACTTAGGGGTGTATTCATAAAACCTTTGCAGAGCTGTTCACTCTGCGAAACATCTGACTTTTAGATTCACTTCACATTATGGCCACTAGATGGTGCCTAGGAGTATAGGAACAGCACTGCAAAAGTTTTATATAAACACCCCCAGGGGTGTTCCTAGACATTCTGCCGCCTGAGGCTGGGGATGTGCATGTGGTGCACGCGTATCCCTGTGCTCTTTTCTTGGGGACAGGTTCCCTCTAATGTGATGCAACCACCGGGAGTACCAAATACTGCTCACACATTCTTCCACAATCAGAAGTTATATTTAACATACTGCTGTAACCTGGAAACATTGATCAAATGTGACCTATAACTGTAGAATTAATTAAACGACTTGACAGTTAAATGAGTAAAATTACAACATCAAAGTGAAGCACTGGTTAGCATGGAGTTCATAACATGTAATGAATACATTTGCTTAAATTAAAAAGTATAAAAAGGTTTTATTTGGCATTATGATGACATCAAATATTTTTTGTTTTTACAGCTTTTTTTCCCCTTTGCTTACTATACTTGCTTGTCACAGATTATTTAATGCTTACATTTACTAAAATGATGTGTATGGCATAATTAGTTTTATTTTTTTTTTATTGGCATTAGTTGGAGGAATGCTCTTTGTATTCTAATAAAATAAATTATTTATTGTATTTTTTTTTATTTCACATGCCTTATATTTTCCTTCATGTTTACAGGAAAAATTAGCTGTCCAGCCAAAGTGAAAGTGACAGGGTCGGGAGAAACTACAAAACTGCCAAGGGCTTGTAGGCTTTTTTTTTTTTTAAAGAAGACTTAAACCATGTGAAAGAGGTGATGATTATAAGCACCCCTGGCTGTGCTATAGTTTGCTCCAATCCCTGTGACTTGACATTGGACAGCTTGATCTGCATGCATACTGTATCTGGAGAAAACTAACAAAAATATTTATGTAAAATGAAAAAAGGAATTCATTAACTGAATACTATGATTACATGCATACAACTATAAGAATACAGTGTTCTTCTCAGGAGTCGTCTTATCATTAATTTTTTATTTGTATTACAAGAAATGTTTTCTTTCATATTTTCTTTCTTTATTGTGGTCAGAATTAAAGAAACTGAAATTAAATTTTTTTATAAATGAAAATATAAAATAATAAACTGTGTAATTATTTTATTCAGTCTGCTATCCAGTCATCAAATGGAGCTTTAGTCTCCTCTTCACCTATTTGAGTATCTAACCTTTCACTTGGCCTAAAAGAAGGTTTTAAACAGACAAAGGCAGCTGAAAAGCAAGCTGTGCTTTTACTTTACTTTTTTTAACTTTAGGTAACCCATAGTGCTTTTAGAATCCTTAATGGTTTATTGAAAACAAAGATTGGTATACGTTGTTTGTGTATGTATATATCTATATCTATCTATCTATCTATCTATCTATCTATCTATCTATCTATCTATCTATCTATCTATCTATCTATACAGATAGATAGATATAGATATATATATAGATACAGAAGACACCCTGGGATTGCCACGCACTGCCACAACACGTAAAAACTAAAACCTAAAAAAATGCACAAAGCCTTTATTGTTTCTCTTTACTAAAGATGTAAACCTAATCACCCAAAAGTTATTCTCAGTGTTTTAAATATGCAGATTTTATTAAGAATACCTGGGGGATTATTCACAAAGGCTCAGCTGTACATCGGCTAGTTTCGGTCAGCCGTACATGCACCGGCAGCTCACTCGCTATTCTGATCGGAACCTCTGAGGTAGAGGTACCGAGCAGAATAGAAAAGAAGTTTAATGAAGTAGAAAAAAAATAAAACCATTGCCAAATTATTTTAAAGATGAAAACAAATAGGAAATGTAAAAAAATACAAAATATTTTAAAAAAATGGTATTTAAAATAAATAAATAGGCGGAGCTAGCAGTGACAGCTAGCTTCGCCCAACTTTTTCCTATTGGCCGCCACCTGCTAGAGTCTTCTAGCAGGTCCCGGCCAATGAATAAAAACTGGGCGGAGCCGGCCGTGACATCACGGCTTGCTCCGCTCAGTTATTATTGTTTAATGACAGATAAGCGTCCCCAGGAGATCACGGTTGGCTCCGCCCAGCTGTCATTTGTGTTCACTCCGCTTCGGCTGTCACTTCGGCTCAGTCGAGCCGAAGCATATTCCTTCGGCTCGGCTGAGCCGCTCAGCCGCCTTCAGCTGCTGTACGGACTATTGTGAATAGTCGTACAGCAGCCCTTTGGTTCGACAGCAGCCAAAGGGCTCCGGCGGCTGAAGAGAGCTGAAGGAGCAGCCAAAACTACGGCTGTAACATTTGACTCAATAGTGAATAATCCCCCTGGTGATAAAAAAAGATGGCAAAAAGGTGAAAGGTATTTTATGGAAGAAATTGTATTTATTTATAATACTCAGTGCTTCAGCAACTAAATGTCATCCACTTGGGGCTTATAGAAGTGCTGTAGGCCCATTCATTCTTATGGGAGGGCCAGACTCTGCTGGAGGCCGTCATGAGTACAGCTGTCTCATAGGGAAGAATAGGGCAATGGATACCATTAATATTTTACTATTACTAGGATATTAATTGCAATGTCTTTTGTTTAGTTGCAGAAGAAAGATGGTGCTTGCTTTCCCATTAGCTCACAGTAAGTAGCAAGGACCCTACATTTCTGGCAAGTGCATTCAATTTTAACATAAAAACATTAGGGTTAAAAAAATAATAATAATAAAAGGAAATTTGGTATGAAGCAAAAAGAGGGGTGAAAGGAACATAAAATATTCTGTGTGTGTGTATAGGGGGGTGGGGGGTGGGGGGGATATACAGACAGACAGTGGCCGTCAGCGACTAGTCAATGTTAGGGCAGAACGGAGAGTGGCAAGACTGGTAAAAGACAACAGAAGGGCAAAAGTGCAGTGTCAGATTCCTCACATCACCTTTCAACATCTCGTGGAGTCACGAGGCGGCCCAACGAAGTACTGATGGGGTGGTCATAATAATCTGGCCACTCAGTGTGTGTATATATATATATTTATTTATTTATTTATGAGCCAGGTCAAAATTCTGTTTCCTTGCTTAGGAGCCAGAACATCCTCTGTTCCAAAATAAACCTGCTTAAACAGTGATGCTTGATGCTTATCCAATTAAAAGGATTACTAATGGAAGGAAGAGATATGTAATCCAATACACTGAACACTAACTTGCACATAGGATTGATTACAAAACCACACAGCTGATCAATGCCTTCTGCTTTTAGAAGATTCCAACAAACACATTTTGGTAACAAAGTAACAAAACTGTCAAGCCAACAAAATGTAATGTTCATCAAACATCTTACATTAGCAGCCATGCAGAAACAAATGATGTGTTAGTGTGTGTTTATTTATTTACATACTACATATTACTATGAGGTGTATTGCAAGGATTGTAATTTACCTGATGCATCTTCTAAAACATTAATGATGGCACAAAAATATAAGGTCAAAATGTGGTTCAGTGAGGGGCATGGCTCAGTAATAGCAACCATCTTGTGTGCATGCTTCAGACACCAAGCCAACAAATTAGGGCTGTTTTACACACATACACTAAAACAAAAGCTCAAATTATCCTAGTGTCCTTGCTATTTCTGCTGGATCAAGAGTAAGACTTTGAAACCAAAGGTTCTTCAACAATTGCTAGAAGTGCCATACCAAAGCCCCAGATCCTAGATATTCACCCCAGCAATTAACATTTGCTCATTGTCATACTAAACCCCTTGGAACCGGATATTCACTACACTGGAACATTACAGGGCTCAGTGTCATACAGGACCTATTGCTTTGAATATTCACTGCAGAGGCCATCATGCTTCTCAGGAGTTAAACTGGACCCCAAGATCCAAATATTTATCAGAGCTGCCATTTTTAGGCTCAGGCTCACATTGGAACTCCATTTACTGTTTTGCCACTCTTTCTGCCAGTAGGTGGGCAGTGCCTGTCCCTCCACAGGATGTGCTACAGACACGGCTCTGTCTACACCAGGTCTTCAAGTCTGTCATGGAATAGACTTGAGTCCAGCACCACGACCTTGTATCTGAGGGTTCTCCTCAATATCTGATTGATATGGCAGGTTACACATAGTTAAATATATTTGTAACGCCACTGTAGACATAGAATGAGTGGTTGCCCATGTCAGCTTGGCAGCTGTGGTCTTTCAGAAAGTCCTCTAGCGTCATGAACAATTTATGTGTTGCACTGGAGGACCAAAAATCCCAGTTTGTTGCCTTTTGCATTGGCCACAGCCAACAGTGCATAGACTGGGGAGAATGGTCTCTCCACCAGGAGGTGTTCCTGGAGATCTGTCAAAGGTCGCACACAATAGATGTGGCTCAGATGTCATCCTCTCACACAAAGTTTTCCCGGGTTCAAAACCAGAACAAATTATCCCTGGCAGATGCGGCTGATACGCTGGTCACTCGATGGATGCTGTATTTTCTGATCTGCGTTTTCCCACTAAAGCTTCTTCCACAATTTTTAAGGAGGATCAGGTCAAAAGGGGTATCCCCCCATTCTTTGTCACTGCTCACTCAACCAAGAGATAGGTGCTTCCTTGGACTTTCGACACAAGACATTTGTTTCCAAGTGTAAAAGATGACTACCTAGTTCTCTATTTACACATTCACTAAACTCTATTGTGCAGATGATATACCATGGGCTGATGTCTTGCATGTCTTGTTTTGCACACAAGGTCCTACAATTGGCAGTGTGATTCTCGCATGCCACAATGCTGAATATCAGGCCTGCACATCAGCAGGGATAAGCTTATTTAAATTCAGTTGTAGCTGTGGGAAATTATCTTAGGTTTTTTAAGCTCTGCTTACTATGAAGTGCAGGTCCCCCCCAAAACCTGACCATCTTCATGGTTGCTGGCTCTGGTGCTACCCCCTCCCACCCGATACTGGAGCATACTAATATCTATACTTTAAGGGGTGTAGCGTAGGGGTGTTATAGAATGTTTGTGACATGCACGTACCTGGAGATGCCACCTATTTATAGTTTGTAAAGCTTAAAAAAAAAAAATCCTTTGCTTTAATGTATAGATAGAAAAACAATATAAAAGGACATTGCTGAAACATGAGAAGTTTCTACAGCCTTTCATGTAACATGACAATATGTGCAGTAGCACATTGAGCATAAACAAAGTTTATCTTTTCCTTCAAAGCTAGGATCTGACTGGCTATTGTGAGTTACTGAGTGTGCCCATAATAATCAAAACTTCTTATGAGTTCTAAAAAGTGGTTATTCCAAATACATTGATTACAATGAAAAAAATGTAGGAACACTGAAAAGAACGTTACACATAATAGAGCTAGTTTAGATCCCCATGCAATCATCGGGATGATAAATACCAGGGGGCATATTTCTAAAACTGAGGTTGGGTCCAAACATATAACCATGCTTGGAGTTAATGTAATTTGTCAGCATTTGCTCTAATTTTGAATGCTATTACAAGCCAGTGTCAGTGTCAAGTCAGAAGATACATGACAGTATATGCAAATATGGATTTCTTCTAGTGTGTATTCTAGTATATTCTTTATCATTCCACCTTAAGGTCATGTCACACCGGCAATTTTGTAGCATGTAGCATGGTATGTAGCATCTACAAATCTCCCAGTTTATTTTGTCTGGAGATTGGTAGCTGGATGCTGCTGTATGTGACTACAATTCTTATCAAAGCAGCTCAAATCCATGGTCATTAGCGGCTGCATTCGATAACAGGAGTAGCTCCTGAAGCTACCAGTTCTGTAGCTATCTTTAATAACTGCAAAAAGTAAATTGTAGAGTAACTAAGCTACAAATTGCATGGAATTGATGCATTTGTTCTGCAAACCGAAACACTAGGAGAGCAGTGCTGGAGCTGCTACAAAAATCACTCCTGTGATATAGACCTAATGCAACAATAGCAGTTTATTCATTTATCAGGTAGTCTATAAGGTAAGAAGCCCTCTACCCCAGCCTTTCTCAACCAGGGTGCCTTGTGGCTTCCTCAGGAATGTCTCAAAATTTTTGCACATTATTATGCTTTTCCATGGTTCAGGAATCACTTCTGATGTGAAGGGGGGACTCTGATGTGAAGGGGGGATTCTGATAGGAAGAGTGGACTCTGATGTGAAGGGGGGACTCTAATGTGAA
>NW_017306316.1:1051877-1073518 GCF_000935625.1 Nanorana parkeri
GGGGGGGGTGGGCTGGGTGGATTCTGATGTGAAGGGGGAACTGTGATGCGAAGGGGGGACTCTTATAAGAAGAGTGGACTCTGATGTGAATGAAGTGCTTCTAATGTAAAGGGGGGAGCGGGCTTCTGATGTAAAGCGGCTTCCCATGTAAAGGGGGGCTCCTAGTTTGAGAGGGAGGTTTGATGTAAGGGGAAATCTGATGTGAAAGGTGGTTCCTAATGTGGAGGTGGGAACCCATTATTTTTTTGTGTTTTTGCATGGGGTGCCCCCTTAAAATGACCTGGGTGCCCCCTTAAAATGACCTATCGTCTTTCCAAGTCCAGCAATGCCCCTCCAGGCATGATTTAGGGACATACAATGCACTAGACGTAGTACCGTAAATCAAAACCCCCACCAAAGTGGTGAGTTACTATGAGATGCTTATTACAAAAATCGTCAGTAAAATAAATGGTTTGTGCTTCAGTACCTTTCTCTGTATTGAATAAATGACCACAGTATGTAAACAGCACTGACAAAAAGAAGCTATAAATTCAGCTATAAACTCATTTCCTGTCTGTTCTAGCACAATGCGAGACACCCTAGGTGTGTTTTGTATCTGTATCTGCAGGCTGTGTAGTTTCTGTGCATTTCTTTTGCTAGAACACAGCATAGCTCCCTACATTTTGTAAAACAGACTTTGCCTACAAAATGACCTAGGGGGGACATATTGGGATAGGCAGCATTTATCAATTACATCAGCAAAATAACTTGCAAATAAATAAAGAAAACAAAAATGTAACTTTAAAAGACTTTAGTGCAAAATGTTAGCAGTCCTTGGAATACACCTGTGCCTATTTTTTCTGCCCATTTTTTTCGCGTTTTTTAGCACGTTTTTCCATTTAGTGAAATGCGCGTTTCACTGGCGGTATGATTTTTTTTTTGTTTTTTTTCCTTATTTTATCTATTTAAAAAAAAATTACAAGAAATTCTCACTTTCAAACTTCCCGCGGGCTCCGCCCCCCTGCGACGCAGCCGCTCGCAAGAGACTAAGTCGGAAGTCGGCAGCCGCCGGAGGACACAGCGGGGATTGCGGACAAGGTAAGACCTGTACGCTGTATTCCTGAGTGTGGCTCGGGGTTACCGCTTTGTTAACCCCGATCCACACTCGGTAATACCAATGGAAACGCGTGGAAAAACGTCCCAAAGAAGTTCCTGTACTTCTTTGGGCGTAGGACGTTTTTCAGCGCGTTCCTACACGCTGTAAAACGCCCAGGTGGGAACCATGCCCATAGGCAATTATTGATTTTCACATGTTGAGCGTTTTACAGCGCGTAGGAACGCGCTGTAAAACGCACAGGTGTGAACCAGGCCTAAGGAGGTTTTCATTTTCAAATAAAGGCTAAAAAAGCTGTAAGTGCCTTTAAAGAAATATACTTTAAAACAGCTCCCTCTAGGTATATCAAATTTGTGGAAGTATGGTATGTTTTAGGGTAAATTTATATAGTGGTAATTTGTTCATACCTCTATATCTCTATCATCAACTAAGTCCACAACTAGAGGAGGCTTGAAGGATTGCAGCATGGTATAGGACCTGCGTATGCTGGCTTTTGTTCAAGTCAGAGCTGCTTTCTCTCAATATAAGGTAACAGGGATGCAAAGGTAGCTTGATGCAGCTTCTTAGAGTGAGGTCAAAAGCACCTGTGAAAAAACTCAGAATGTTCCCGGAAGTGTCTTAAAGGAGAACTATGGGGTTAAGGCTTTTCCCCATAGTTCTCCTTAAAGGATGTGTTCATTCACCTCCCGATCTACTGAGCCGACCTGTGACAGTCTCATTGTCACAGGTCGGCTAGAACTATGAGGTGAGTGAAAAGCACTCACCTCATAGTTCTACTACACACCATGATGAACAAAAGTAGCCACCCTCCAGAAGGAAGGACAGTGTCAGCACCAATTCAGAGATGATTTGAGGATCTACAGCTGAGTGATACACAAATAAGATATATTTTTGATAATAGGGTATTTAGGCATTTTTGTGATTTAACTCCTGAGTTTAGTGTTACTTTAAACTGTTGTGTTCTGTCTGGAATTCCCATTTCATGCATTTAGAAATTTCCCAGTCCTGTTATTATGTAGAAAAATAGTGAATTACTATGTTTAGCAAATGTTGCATATATAACTTTTGGTTGGTCAGTCACATGTAAATAGGTCTAGCCAACTTCCTTATTCTTGTAGAGTGTATCTTGCACAAATACGTACATAGCTAGACAAGTGATGTTTAGTCACTACATAGCAGCCCACATACTGTATACAGATCAGTTACTATATATATATATATCATGTATCTTTCTTACACAGATGTTTTTATAGGTCATAAAAATAAGAAAATACTGCAATTGGGGCTAATTCAAATTTTCTAGTTAAAAGTGAACCTGCGGAGCCAAACATGTTAAGCAATTGATTGTCTGTGTGTGTGCATGTGAGGGGCAGTGTTGAGAAAGTGGGACAGAATAGTAGATGTGGTGCAGGAGTCACCAACATTGGACTGTGATGGGGGTAGTGAGTCCAAATTGTAAAAGAGAGAGAGAAAAGAAGCTAGAAAACTGTATTGTGGAGGAGGGATGGAATGGGGCCACTGAGACTAGATTGCGTTAAGGGGGGAGGAGGCAATAGGGATGGATAGTGGAGGGGGTCAGCAAGATCAGATCATGTGTGAATATACACTGCCTGTCCAAAAAAAATGTCACACTCTAATATTTAATTGGACCACCTTTAGCTTTGCTTACGGCGCACATTCACCATGCCATCGTTGTGATAATCTTATGCAATGTCACAGCATTTATTTCCGTCCAGATTTGCATTCATTTTTCACCAAGATCTTGTAGTGATGATGGGAGAGTCAGACCACTGAGTAAAATCTTCTCCAACACATCCCAAAGATTCTTCATGGGGTTAAGGTCTGGACTCTGTGTTGGCCAATCCATGTGTGAAAATGAGAGCTCATGTTCCCTGAATCACTGATTCACAATTTGAGCCCAATGAATCCTGGCATTGTCATTTTTGAATATGCCCAGTGGCGTCACAAGGGGGTGCGGGGGGTGCAGCCCGCACCCGGGTGACACCATTGGAGGCCCGCACCCGAGTGACACCATAGTCCATTCATCTGATAGAGAGTCTGACAACTCCTTTGGTTCCCAGGCCTCTGAGGGATCTCGTAGAGCAAGTAAACGCCCCTGGAAAGGATCCAGCATATCTGCGCATAAAGGCAAAGGCCTTGCCAAAATAGCTAAGCGCACCTGGTCCCTGCTTTGGTGGAACAAAAACCCCACGCACCTCATTGTAACTTCTCTCAGGAGGATGAGGACACTAAACCACCACTAGGTAGTGATGCGGGTGAGCCCCTAAGCGGCAAAGCTGATGTCACTTGCACACACCCGGCGGTTACCGATTTGGTGCTTTAGCCTACTGGGAAATTGCTTTTTGACCGCAGACTTATTTGCCACCCTAGAGAGTGGACCCCTCCGGACCATATTGTTAGATACCTGTAGGTCTGGTTGTGTAAATCCTTAGACAAGGAGGTTCGTAACCACCTTCAGACGGAATGCACTTGACCCACTATCGCAGCCTATATGAATAAAAAGGGTCATGACCTGAGGAAGAGTTTAGAGAAGGGCTTGAAGGCTGCACAGGATAAACTACTTGATATCTCTGGACCCATGACTCAGGTTTTCGTGCTTGCAGACGAGGCAATGGCACAGGGGACCACTCTGGACCCTCGTCTAATTATGGACTGGATCCAGTGTGCCATCTGCCTACTAGGCAACGCTAACATTGCTATCTCTACTAAATGCTGTTAGGCTGCACTTCTGCCCACAGACGCCCATCTCTCTAACATGGCGGAGAAAAAATTGGGAGCCAAGGCTGACAACAAGCTCTTCAGAGAGCCCTTGATCATGGAATTCAGGAAAAATGCCGGCTCATTTACATCTCTCAGTAAGGTTAAAAACTCCCTCAAGGTTTTCCAACAGCCTGGTATTTTTCTCAGAGCTGGTCGGCAAAAGGACCACCAGCTGAGGCCCATTCCAAGGCTCCTGAGGCATCCAGGGCTCTTTTCCATTGACATCATGCTCTTAAACCCAGAGGATTCTATTGTGGTAGAGGCAACGCCAATCATGCCAGAGGAAAGTCGTCTTCCAGTAAGTCATCTTTGCTTACATTCTTCCCCTGCGGGTCTTCCTATAGTGGGCAGGCTCACCCACTTTTCCTAATGCTGGTGCCTCATCACCTCCGACAGATGGGTTCTGCAGACTATGGAGGGTTTCATAATAGAATTTGTGTCTCCTCTCCTCTAGGTTTATCCTCCGATGCCCCTCTTCTGCAGTTGGGAGGCTCCATAACTCATTCACAGGGAATTGCAAGAGCTACAAACCAAAGGGTTTCAGCTGGCTCCAGACTCTCTGGGGTTCATCAGCAACATCTTTCTGGGGCGCAAGAAGACCGTAGAATTTCACCCAGTTATCATCCTCAGGACCTTAATCGACTATGTGGTTTATCACAGGGGTGTCCCAAGGCCGGGCGTGTTCATGACATTGCATCGCACATGCGCGGCCATCTGATTGACGCCGGCAGAGAGAGAAGGGGACGTTTACCCAGCCGGATGAAGTATGCCACCAGGTCCCCTCCTCTCTCCTTACACTACAGGGCTCTCGGTCCATGACCGAGTGCCCGACTTTTTAGAGGGGGTGACACCAAAATGACTGACAGTCACCCCGGCAATGGGCGTTACCCAGGTGCGGGCCGCACCCCCCTTGTGACGCCACTGGTTTATCGTCACTTCAAGATGAAGGGAATCCATCCTCTCAGGGATCTGCTTTTGGACCAGAATTTGTTCACTCGCCTGGACCTGAAAGACACTTATCTCACTGTTCCTGTGCATCCAGATTGCAGATGCTTTCTCTGTTTTCATTGGCAGTCCAGTCTCTGGCAGTTCACCTGCCTCCCTTTCGAACTGAGCTCCGCCCATGGTGCTTCACCAAGCTGATGAGCCGGTGATGGTGTTTTTCCGTTCCCGGGGTATAAGATCTTTTTAACAGCAGCACGGACAGCCTACGCACTCAGACTTTCTAGATTATCTGTTGGATGTAGGATTTGGGTTTTATTATCAAATATCCTCCACTATCCCAACAGGTACAGTTTCTTGGCTTCAATTTAGTCAAATCCTTGCTCCAGCTTTCTGCAGCCAAGGTTGCCAACATCAAGAGGGAACTCCGGAAGGCCTGTCATCTGGATTGGATCTCTTTGAGGTCTTTGGCCAGGATCGTGGGTCTGCTCTCCTCCATACAGACCATTTTTCCAGGGCCTCTTTATTACCACGCCATGCAGCGTATCTTCAAATTAATTTATCTTACAATCGTAGGAGACAACATCTTTGTCGAATTCACTTAGTGGCTTTGGCACATGGATGCTTGGAATGGAATGGCAATCTTCGGAACCAAGCCAGATTTAATTCTGGAATTGGACGCTAGCCTATGGGGCTGGGGCGCGACTTGTGCGGGCTTGGTTTTGGGAGGCTGCTGGACCCATAAGTGTGTTCCTGTTACAACCAGCTAACGAAGGGTTACTCACTTGGATCTCAGCTGCGAATATATATGGCCAAAGGTAAGAATGTAGTAATGAAAGCCACAAATGATAGGACTGTATTCCTTCATACAGCCTCCTTCAATAATGAGGAGGATAGGATACAACTTGAGTTAAGCAAGGATATAAGTCTCTGCTTGAATACGCAATACAATCCTTAAGCGATGAAGGTATGATGACGCAAGCACATGCGTCCAAACTTAAAGTCTCTTGTCTTGAGTTTTATAATACAACTATGACTGATCTCTTATTTTACCTGGTAAAACTAGCCACATATGCCACTATATTAGTTAACGAATGAAGGTCTGTGGGGCAGAATCAGCTGTCAATCAGCAGGATCCAACACTTTATACCCTCTGCTAAGGTCTACCTTCTTGGTATGCTCAGGTACTGATAGGCGTCATGTGACCTGCAATCGGCAGGTCAGTGTGCATAGGAGTAGCTATGGTAGTGTTATGGCTCTTTCCCTGCCTTCGATATACATATTTAGGAACTGGGCTCTTTTAACTGGATACAAAGTGCATATTACTAAAGTGAAAGCATGCTAAGCTGCTTCTTTGCACTGCATCTACTTTCTCTTTGATCTCATTTTGGGTGAATGATTAATAACTGTCCAGTCCATATGATTTCAAGTCAGTTAATCCATGCAGATTTATCCAATCCACAGCTGCACATTCATATCTTGCTTGCTTTGTTGTACCCTTTATGTGACCGACTACCACCCAGTGTTTCCATTTTTCCTGTATTTGAATGGGTGGGAAAGTAAAGAAGAGCAGAGGTCTCCTGCATCCTCTTTTTAAAGGGCTTAACAGCAGAATGTCTGGTCATCAGGTAACAGAAATAAAGTCAGGCTTATATGGCAGGTGACATTGATTTGGAGTGTATCATGTCAAAAGGATGGAATGTATGTTTTAAAGGTAATAGCAAATATGTTCCTTGCACATCATTTATCTGTATTTTTATAGCTGGTATTTGCTTATTGACATATGTTACCAAAAGGAGCACAAGAGGAATTATAACTTGATTTTGAAAATATCATCTATGATAAGATGGCAAACCATATGCATGTGTCACAAACCTTAGGGGGAGTCTGAGATGACTAGAGTTGCTTCTCATGCTGCTCCTGTGCAAGAACCACTGGAAGGTGGAACAAGTGCTCAAGGACAAGGAGTGGCAAGGGTGCCGGAAGATAGCGTAGCCACCAAGAATGCTGAGATTAGTACTGCAGACGTCTCACAGGCAGGATGCAGATCAAAAAAATGCAGATCTTTGATAGTGATGTCGAGGTCAAGCTGAGTCAGGGACAATTGGGCAGCGAGGTACCAGATCAGCAGACAAAATGTAGTCAGGTCGATACCTTGCGGGCAGTGAAGCACAAGACAGCAGACAGAAACCTGGTCAAGAATGAACCATGGTCGAGGGTACAGAACAGCAATCGGAAGGTTAAGGCAAGCCGGGTTGGTAAGGGGAGATCACAATCAGGATAGAGGAATTTTGATAGCAAGGAACAGTTAAGATCACTCAGCATTAAGGCTAGGATGCCTCAGCCTTAAATAGTTGTTTTGGGGTCACAGTTCATAATGAGTGCATGCACGGCGTGGAATGCCCACACACCTGAGCACAATTCTGTGCGCCTAACTGTGCCCATGCACATGGAGAGCTTCTGGCGCACAGACTGGTTATGGCTTCCTGACAGCCTGATTATTCTACAAAGGGGCAAAAGTTAGAATGAGGATTCCAATATTATTTTAATTTTTCAGGTCATAAGTGTCAGAAAATTGGAAGGCCACTTGGTTAACCACACTTTAGCAAGCCATTAGAGGTGGCTCAGGCCGGAGTTAGAGGTGTGGCTACATTCACAAAAATATTTTGTGTGTACTTGAACGCAAGATAATTATGGAGCGTTCCTATTGCCTGATGATTTTTAACACTAGGTGCACTTTAAGGATTAATATTGCATAAAACATTACAGTAACACTAAATTACATAATAGCATAAACACAGCCAATGTATAATCATTTAAACTTTAATAATTTACTTCTAGGTTTGAGAAGGCTGCAATGTAAGGGGAAAAAGCACTAAGAAGACTCTATTTATAGATTGCTGTGTGCTGAGTCTAGTATTCCAGTTCACTTGAAACCAACACTGTGGAGCCAAATGCATGTGAAGCGGACATCCTCTACAGATCTCTGTTATGAAATATTATCTGAACTCGCTTGCTCTGCTTCTTTCACAGATTGTTCTTGTACAGTTACACCCTAAGAAGAGCCCACTGCACGCAGAATTGTTACCTAGAATTATATTAATACAGGTGGACAAGTTAAAGGCAGAAATCAAGTGCTGTAATTGAGAACTTGTCTATGAAAATGCCATGCACAGCGATCAAATTAATCCAAGCATGGATTCCAGGTCTGTAATATATACAATGGTTGTATATAGGTAGGTTTGATTATATAATTATTTTCCTAATAGGGAAATGAATATACTATTCATAGTTTCCATCCTGAGGACCGCATTAAAGGGTTGGCCATACTTACAGTAAAACATGGGCTGCTGCACAGGGGCCCTAAAAAAAGAGAGGGGCCAGCAGAGCAGTGCAGGAGGAGCATCAGCAGAGAAAACTGGGCACTGCAGGAAAATCAAATTAACTTCACTGGGAGAAAATCTGGATGCCACTGCCAACTTCTCCTTGTGAAAATGCTTAACCAGTAGCTTCCATACTTTCCAAGTCAATGAGCCAAAGCAAATATGCAGCAAGGGATGTCAACTTCTAATCTGCATACTTTTAGTGGTTTGTGATTTAGGAAGTATTGAGGGCATGTTTAGCCAGGCAAGTAGCATTTTAGGTGGTCAGAAGTGGCAATTTATATATATATTTTTTAATGTCAGGTAGCACTGCTGCTGGCAGGACCTGGGGGAAGTCTGCTGGCACTGCAAGTACTGTGTCTGGAGCTGGTGATGTTGGCAAGGGGGATATCTGTTTCAAGTAAGGCAAGGAGCTTCATTACATGGCAAGGAGTGCAATTTAGAGAGATGTGCTACACAGCACACTGGGATGAGCTGGCATCCTTGAGAAGAATCTAATCAGACCTTCCTGGAAAGCTCTAAGGCAGCCAATATACTAATTGATTTGCTAGCTCTGAACTGATGGAAGCTGATCGTAGCCAAGGCTTTCACAGGCTTTGCAGGCGACTCCCAAAACCCAGTGGACCTGAATCTGGCTTACGGCTGTGCTAAGGCAATGCATAGGCTACTAAAGATGCAGCAATGCAAAGTAACAGTGGTATAGTATCGTCAGTTGGTAAAAAGTTAATGCTGAGGCCATGTCAGCTAGTTTACATAACTTACAGTTAAAGTAAGCAGAAGATAATGAAATGCTCTGACATTGTCTGAACCTTCAGGTATTTTATATACAGTAATTTTTCAAGTAGGATTATATGTAGAGTAAAGTCATTGCTGAGAATGACTCTAGAAAGAAATCCCAAAGGTCATTGTAAAATGTTATCATTGGACTTTAGAAGATATTCCCCTCGGTGATTTGTTGTCAATCACCACTGACAGCATTTTATCTCAGCATATAAAACACCACTGGGAAATGAAGCTCTATTGACATCAATGTTATGTGACAATATTCTGACATGTAGAGTGCTCTTGCATTCTTTATCCATATATTATCCTATATTGCGAGAAACAATTTTATGCCCTTGGAATGTACTGGGGTGACAAAACTCTCACAAATAAAGTAAAATAGCTGAACCAGCAGGGTAAAAATACACGTGCTCTGTCAATTTGGCCTGGCTCTGAACTGTCACTTGGAATACATTACTGGGGTACTTTATATTCTGGCTGTATGTGGTAGTTTCTGTTGGGGCAAAAAAAAAAAGCTTTTAAAACAGCCAGAACTATATCTTATATTTAACTACCTTTTTGCATGGTGAGATATCTCATTAGGTCACATAGGTCATAGCCTTGGGAGCCAGGGCTGCCAGAGGTATCAACTTGCCAAACTATGATCTTATGTTTATATTACGACTCATAAATTGGCATTTACAGGTCTCTTAGTGCATGCACCTCCACTGCCCCCCCTAGTAGCCATTGCTGTTAGATTGAGTCAAGTAGATCTTGCCCCTCTGCCCCAGCATTTCATCAGATCATACTGTACCTCTGGAGCATAGGTGGTGAAAAGAGCATCTATGAGAGTCTTTGGTGGGCTAGAGTTCGGCTTTGCAAATGGCCGCTGCCAGTATGTCAGACAGTGACGTGTGCTCCTTTTTTTGATTCAAAAGCATCCACTTGCTTGTGGCTGGATATTCAGACTTGGGTCCAATCAAAGGGGAAATAGCAGCATCATTTATGGGATGTAATGCTGTATGACATATTGGTGTCAACATATCAGCAACTCTCTGGGCAGCTTACATTACACATCACTATCTGGGGAATGTCTATTTGGTAAATATATAACATTACATATTTATTTCCTCATCAGCACCTTAGCACTGACTGACTGTCTGCTTTCCTTTAAATGCCCTGATTACTAAGAAAAACTTATAGAAATCTATAGATCTCTCAGACAGACATGGACCAGTGTACACTTATTGAGTGTATTAAGCAGCACTGCACATTTCATCCCTCCGGTCATCCATCTCAGTTTAATGCAGCTATAAAGTTAATTGGCCAGATCAGGTCACATTCACCACAAACTTGTAAACTTTGGTTTTGAATCTAACAGGTGGATCCCTATGGTTCTTTCACTTTTCTCTCAACCCTGTGTTGAACACAACCTGTTGTTTAGAGAGATCAATAGCTCAAGGTAAAATGTACATGATGAGTTGGAGAAATGACTCATCCTTTATCAGTTCAGTGGTGGTTTTCATCAAGATACCAACTATATTGAGCTACTTTTAATGTGCTGTCTTTTTAGCTAATCCATAGTGCTTTGAGAATCCTTTGCTATGTATTAAATGCTTCTATACAAATAAGGAAAACCAATATAAAACATCAGCTTCAAAACTTGCAAACTGTATAAAATAGAACAATATTGGTACGAAACCAATATAGTTTCCATTTGGCAAAGGAAGAAATGAAGGTGTGTTGTCTTAGTTCCAATCAGTGTAGAATAATAAGTACTGAAAGTACTCTCGATGAACGATTACTTAATGCATTGCAGTAAACATAGATATAAAGGAGACCTGATACACATATCTGATCAGATCATAATGGTGAGTCAGTGCTTCAATAATCAAATTAGTGTCTAGTTTGGAATTCTGATTTACTTGAATGTATTTCAGAATGCTCAGACCTTGGTTATCGTGCTGTGCAGATATTTGAGATAAATGTTTGCTTGTAGCAAAAATGATATGTGAATGGAGTAGGGAGGGGAGGGAGCTGGGGTCAGGGGAAAGGATGAGCTTGTTGGCTGATCAGGGGTGAGTGATGTTGATGGAGGATTTCTAAACTGTCCGAATGCTCAATCCCTTTGATAGTGGCTGGCTGGTTATGTTTCTGAGCATCCCCAGACATAATATAGTCATATGATCCAGCCATTTCCACGGGCTCAGCTGTAGTCAAATATTTTGTACCTTCTATATTGTTTGACAACTAATCTTGGTACATTATTTTTTCCCCTAAATGCACAGAGTAAATACATATAAAGGGAGCTATTTTACCTGGTAATGGATTTGCCTTTCTGGCAATCCTGTCCTAAGATTTACAGAGACTCATCACCAGGGCTTGAAACATTTGATGGTGTCTCACCAGTCAAAAATGTCACCAGTCAGCATGACCGGACTATAGCCTTGCAATTAATGTTAACATTTTTTGGGGACAGATAGATCTTTCTTTTGGAGGTATATAATCACCACGGGGGAGGGTGTTATTTTTTTTACTATATAATGAAAAAAGTACCATAAATGTAAAAAAAAAACAAAGTTTCCCTACGTTATGTTATAAAACATTTATTCCTACCCATATTTTTAGTAAAACATAAAAGTCGAGGTCACGTCGGGTAAATAGACACCAAACATGTCAAGCCTTAAAATTGCGTGCGCCCGCAAAATCGCAAAAAATGCCCATATGCGGCGATTAAAATGCTTTTACTGCTCATCAGTTTAGTGTTATCAGTGATTAATGGCTCTAAAATGATTGTCCTCACTCCGACGTTTGCGGCGATATGTAACATGTGCGGCACAATAGGCGCACCCGACGCATATCTGCGTGTTTATGTGGGGGGCGGGGACTTAAAAAAATATTTAAAAAAAAATGTTATGCTTCTTTATCTTTTTTATAATTCTTTAATTTTTGTATTACTTTTTTTTTTTTACATACAACTTTATTGCTATTACATGGGGGGCTAAAAAGCCCCCTATGTGATAGCCAATTTACATGACAGGTCCTCTTTATGGAGACCTCAGGGGTCTCCAAGACCCCTAATGTCGCCTAGGGACCCCCAGAGAAGCTGATGAAGCAGAGATCTGCTTCATCAGCTTCTGTAGCTGTGAGAGTGACACTGAATGCAGGAAGTGATGTAATATACAACACTTCATGCATTCGGGGACTGAGAGGAGATCAAAGGGAGTTCGTATACTGAACTCCCTTTGATCTACTGTCACAGAGCCGTGCCTGTCCCGGCCGCATCGGGCACAGCGGATCTCGGGACCGGCAGTGACAGCTGCTAATAAGAGCGATCGAGCGTCTCTAGAGACGCCCGATAGCTTGAATGTAATGCTCCCGGCCGTGTAATTACAACGGCCGGCCGGGAAGCTGCTTGTCGGGCTCCACCGTCCTCTCGTCACAGATGAGCGGACGAGTGGATTTTTCAAGCCCTGCACCTCACACAGCACAGCCCTGTCTGGCAGAGCAAAACACTTGATATTTCTTTGCTGCAGTTAAGTAACAGCAAGAGGTCTTGTTTCTCCCCCAGCCTGCAACTAGACAGTGAAAGGAGAAGCATGTCACTTTTTTTTTTTAGCTAGCAATACAGGACAGCTTACGGGCTCCGATTGCTGCATCTCTCTCCCAGTCTGAGCTCTGCTGAAAAGAGGATTGCAAGAGAGTTATACCGTATCATATGCATGTGCCTATAATGCTTGTATTAAACAAAATACATTTAATGATGCATTCTTAAACACAGAACTATATTTCTGTGAACAAAGCATGTTATTTGTACCCTCTACCCTGTACTAACACTGCATAATTGGTAAATCTACAGTAGCGTATACAATCAGACTGTATTAAATGTGACATTAGGGGTCCCAATAAAGTGATAACCAATGCTAAAGATTTGAAGCTGGCATGAATTGTTCTGCTTTCACCCATCAGCAGAGTACAATGTGGCTTGTCCCAGCAGTGTGATCAAGGATGAGCAGATGCTTCATTGTCATTCTCAGTGAGACATCTATCTGGGGTGATCCTTGCTCAATATATCGCTCCAAAAATGACAGAACACCCTCAGATTTAATGTTCAAACTTTATTACTTGCTAAAAATCAAAAGAAAAGACAAACTTTATAATAGGGTACATTTGTTATATTTCCTTATTAACAGAATATTCTCAGAACTGCAATCAAGGCAATCACATTTATAAATCAAATAAGAATATATATTTCTAAAGGAAAACTGAAGCTTCAAATCACTTCCAACATGCACTCATCCACAGAGAATAGAACGATTTTATTCTCATCTTCCAGTGTCAGTGCAGTCTGATCAAATATTTGATGCTTCAAACATGAAATAATAAAGAAAATCTCAAGAAAAATATAAGTATGTGATAAACTAGAAGAGAAACTTTCAGCATTCAAGAACAAGCAGCATATAAAGAAAACCTATAACCAGCTGGAACTAGCACTGAATATGATTGTAATATGTTTATCTACTGTCACAGACCCGTGCCTGTCCCGGCCGCATCGGGCACAGCGGATCTCGGGACCGGCAGTGACAGCTGCTAATAAGAGCGATCGAGCGTCTCTAGAGACGCCCGATAGCTTGAATGTAATGCTCCCGGCCGTGTAATTACAACGGCCGGCCGGGAAGCTGCTTGTCGGGCTCCACCGTCCTCTCGTCACAGATGAGCGGACGAGTGGATTTTTCAAGCCCTGCACCTCACACAGCACAGCCCTGTCTGGCAGAGCAAAACACTTGATATTTCTTTGCTGCAGTTAAGTAACAGCAAGAGGTCTTGTTTCTCCCCCAGCCTGCAACTAGACAGTGAAAGGAGAAGCATGTCACTTTTTTTTTTTAGCTAGCAATACAGGACAGCTTACGGGCTCCGATTGCTGCATCTCTCTCCCAGTCTGAGCTCTGCTGAAAAGAGGATTGCAAGAGAGTTATACCGTATCATATGCATGTGCCTATAATGCTTGTATTAAACAAAATACATTTAATGATGCATTCTTAAACACAGAACTATATTTCTGTGAACAAAGCATGTTATTTGTACCCTCTACCCTGTACTAACACTGCATAATTGGTAAATCTACAGTAGCGTATACAATCAGACTGTATTAAATGTGACATTAGGGGTCCCAATAAAGTGATAACCAATGCTAAAGATTTGAAGCTGGCATGAATTGTTCTGCTTTCACCCATCAGCAGAGTACAATGTGGCTTGTCCCAGCAGTGTGATCAAGGATGAGCAGATGCTTCATTGTCATTCTCAGTGAGACATCTATCTGGGGTGATCCTTGCTCAATATATCGCTCCAAAAATGACAGAACACCCTCAGATTTAATGTTCAAACTTTATTACTTGCTAAAAATCAAAAGAAAAGACAAACTTTATAATAGGGTACATTTGTTATATTTCCTTATTAACAGAATATTCTCAGAACTGCAATCAAGGCAATCACATTTATAAATCAAATAAGAATATATATTTCTAAAGGAAAACTGAAGCTTCAAATCACTTCCAACATGCACTCATCCACAGAGAATAGAACGATTTTATTCTCATCTTCCAGTGTCAGTGCAGTCTGATCAAATATTTGATGCTTCAAACATGAAATAATAAAGAAAATCTCAAGAAAAATATAAGTATGTGATAAACTAGAAGAGAAACTTTCAGCATTCAAGAACAAGCAGCATATAAAGAAAACCTATAACCAGCTGGAACTAGCACTGAATATGATTGTAATATGTTTAAAGACACGATCCGCCTGATACTTTGACTAGTTACAGTATCTTATATATGTGTACAGGCTCAATGACCTGTAATGCTCCTTATTCAATTCAGCTTAAAGCACATGCTGTAGTCCAACTCAAGAGAGAGAGTTCTGATTAGTTGCTGCAACCTTCTACATATATTCTATACACGTGTGTAATATGAAGAAATAAAATTCCACATCTGCAGCATGAGAATTGATCTACCTTTCCAGTAGATCCTTTTCTAAATCTGCAGAGAAGGCAATTGTTCACGTAACCAATTAGTTCTCATTCCTCTATTAGAAAGCAACAACTATCTATTGATAAGCCTTCACCAACGACCAGGCCATTGATTACATGTACCCAATCAAACATGAAACTGTCAATACGCCAACACCAGAATACAGCACGTGTCTAAATGCTGACAATAAAGTGCTGAAGATGGTTAATTGAGATAGTAGAGGAGCAAGAGATGGTATCACAATAACCCACTTTAATTGTACTGTCAGACCAGGAAGGGACCCAAGGGAACAAGCCACTTTCTTGTATGCAAGATAGCTGCTACCACTATGGGGGTGACATTGCATGGCCATCTAATGAGGAAATAGGACATTTGTCTCTTAAGGAGTGCTTGTAAAACGTAAGCTGATGTATTATTTTTAACCATAATAATTAAAATATAACTCCTATTTTCATATTCCCATGCAGCATGCTTTCTTTATGTTAATGAATTGTGGAATGTCTCTCTCTATATATATTACGGTCAAATCTCAGCAGTGCACTGAGAAATAAGAACATGTCTTGTAAGGTTGTTAGAATTGCCACACTGGAATATTTAGGTTATAAAAGCATTTTTTTGTTGTTGTTGTAAATAATTTTATGATTGCTGACCTGCATTTCCCCAGCTGTAGCTAAACTAGATCTCCCAGAAAGCTTTGCTGCAAGGTTCCCCAGCACAATATAAAGTCTGGCTGTCATGGTATAAGAAATATATGCCGCTTCTAATCACAAATTCCAGGCATAATGTAAATGTCGTGGCTCTTCAGTCTAGACTTTGAACGGCACAGAAAGATAGGGAAGGAAAGGATATTTTAAGAACTACCTAGAAGATAAATTCTGTTTTCTCCTGAAAGTAACAAGCCACTGATAAGGGGAAATGGACAGCTGCCTATTTAAAAATGTATAAGCAATCCATTTTCTCAGCTCCTGTGTCTGCCACTTTGCAGTATCGTAAAGATCAGCTAGTCTAGGTCAATCAGCGGTGTTTAATGCAGGCATCGGGGAAGAGAAGCCAGTATAGAGACATCCGGTCATTTGGTCCTGGGGGAATTAGACGACTCTGGATTTAAGATTCTTCTATTCCTGCCACATTGCACCGTTTTCTCCATTCTCATGGAATTTGTGAAAGTGGTCAGCATACCTAGAATTGACATAGCATACAGAAATGTCATTATGCTGGTTTAGCTTTGATTAAATATGACAAAATAATTCATAAATGAGGGGTCAGTCCTCCCAATACTGATAGTTTGGTTACAGATAGATGTTGTTGGGTTGAACCTCCTAAAACAGCGGTCCCCAAACTTTTTGGCACCAGGGACCGGTTTTGTGAAAGAAAGTTTTTCTTGTTGCATTGCGCATGTAGGGGGAAGCGGGTCCATAATATTCACAGGGCTGTGAAAGTTATGGACGCGCTTCTGCATACATGCGCAATTGCCAGTAAAAAGTCTGGACCTGATCAGCAGCTCTGAGCTTGCACGTTCAGCCGACGCCCCCTGGTAGTGATGCACGGGTCCAGATTTCTAACCAGTCCAGGATTCTACCAGGATAATGGTAGAATCCTGCAGCCCAGTTACTAACAGGCCACAGACCAGTACCGGGGGTTGGGGACCCCTGTCCTAAAGGATCCCTATATCTTTCAGGTATACCATTGCTGAGAGCTTCCCATTGCAGCTCCCACCTTTTTCTTAACAGCTGCAAAGGCTCACTTTTCTTGCTGCAGCAATAGGATTCTCAACCGTTGTGCTGCAGCCTCCATATTGTGATACTAATAAAAAAAACAGCAGGTGGCAAGGGCAGGCCAGGCTGAGCAGAAACACCACCACCGGACTTCCTGAGAAATATATGTAAATCTATCAGGAGATTTAGGCCACCAGCAGCTATCCAAAACTGAAATAATAGCTTGGAGTGGAGTGCCTGCATCTGCCGAGGTCAGTGAGGGATGCCACTGCTTTTTATGAATCTGTAAATATTTGAATGTCTAATAATATTCTGGCCATGGCTCTACTCTAAAGGTCAGTAAAAATCTTGTCTTGAAGCTAGATGATTTTGCAATGTTTTCAAGGATGATAGTAAGTTTGCTGCTGTTTACTTTTCATTGATGTCTGCGTGTTTGGATACTTTGGCACCTATAGAGCATCAATGTATCTAAATGAACAGATTAAGGGCTCATGCACATGGGCGTATTACAGAGCATCGTACATACAGAAAACAAAGCGTATACGCCCACAAACGCTGGCACGTGCATGGAGGTTCTGTGTTTGGAGACTTACCCCCATGCAGGTGTACACCAGAGTACAGCATTTTCTGTCCATACATTGCTTTGGGTGGAAAACCCCTCCCAGGAGCCACAAATGCAGGCTTATTTTACACTGCATGAAAATACGTTATATTTGCCTTGCAATATGCCTAGTTCATGAGTCCTAAGTGGCAGGTCATGCTGTAGATACATTTTCAACATATGTTTCAGGCATTGGAGCTTTATGTCACCGGGACCAGTCTGTTCCTGCACAGAAGAACCATGTTTGCTTTTTTTAGTGTTACCAGAAAATTCCTTTGAAAATGTTTCTGTCTTCTTGGGACATAGCCAAATATAGAAGATGCTATACAACTTTAGCACTAGAAGCACAATCAATTTTAATGCATTGTCTGAGTAATGCAGTATAAGTCTTACCATGTATACAAAGAGGAATATATAGATAATGTTTTAATGTTGTTGTAAACTTGAAGAATAGCTAATGGAGTAATAACACATATGGAGCTGAAACTGTATACTAGACTCTCTCTTCTCCATTACTGTGTTTCTAGGCTTTCCCACAATGTACGCAGTTATCAAACACACAAAAATGGCCAAAGGGATGGGGGAATAGTTTACAATGCTGATGGGTCTCTCATGGGAAATACTAGTAAGTGCTGCTTCTCAGGAATTCGGGTAAATCATTCCCTTGTTCATCCCTGAATATAAATAGTTTTTTAAATAGTAAAGTATGTAAATACAAAGGATGGAATAGGGCTTAATCATTTTTATTTAGTGGAAAGAATTATGAAAAAAGAACATAATCATTGTATCATTATCATTTTCTGCAGTAAAAAACACATTTGACACAAGTAACACCAGTGATAAATACGTACTTTTTAACGCAGTAGGCGGTGCAGTCTCTTTCCACACTTTCACTCCAGGCTGTTTTGTACAGAACCTAAAAAGCCAAAAAATACATATATTACATCATGTTTAGTCTGCAGAGTTGTAAACATTTTTTGGTGCAAGGGGAAGGTTAACTAATGTCTATCCCAACAATATCCTGCCAGAAAATATTTTTTTCGAATTGTAAATACCAAAGTGAAAAGGTAATGTATCACAGAAACCAATCAGCAGTGGTATGTCGTTGTTTTGACAACTCAAAATGAATGGCAAGTGAATACCGATGATTGCTTTGCTCTTCATCATTATGCTTGTACTACATTTTAAAATGCACTTTATGTTACACATGCTATTCCAAAACAATGGTCATTAATATGGAGTGTTGCCCCCCTCCCCTCCCACTTTGGTTATAACAGCTTCCATTCGTCTGGTAAGGCTTTCCACAAGGTTGTGGAGTGTGTCTGTGGGAATGTGTGCCCAATCAGGTGTTTCATAGGGTTGAGGTCTGGTCTCTGAAGACCACTTGAATTCCTCCACACAAGACTTGTCAAACCATTTTTTATGGACCTAGAATGGACCGCGCACAAGGACACAGTTGTTTCGAAACAGTAAAGTGACTTTCCCAAACTGTTGTCAAAAGGTTAGAAATGCACAATTGTATAAAATGTCTTTGTATTCTGTAACAGTAACAGTACCCTTCACGGGAAACACCTGAAAACAGTGCCCTCATACTTTGGGCCATATAGTAGGTGAGATGGTGAAGTGTCCACAAACTTTTGACCATAGACTTGTATGCTACTACCTGTGTTTTTCCACTTGCATACTGTTGGATCTTGGGTGTCAGGTTTTTAAAATGGTTAGGAGATAAAAGTGGTGCCATACCAAATATTCAGTATAAGCTAGCTGCATTTTGTTTATTAAACAATAGCAAGTTAGCTGCTGGAGAACACAGGAAGACAGTAAATACCCCTTGGCAGTAGCAGTGTGGTTCGGTCTCTGTACCGCAGCACACAAGTATTAAAAAAAAGAAAAATTAAAAAGCAAAAAAACCTTCTGCTAACCTTCTGCTAACTCCTCCTAAGATGACCCTTAATTATCAGTCATAAAAGATTATAGACCTATTCTGCTGAAAAATAATCCATGAATGGGACATACCCAACTACTGAAGCAAGTAGATATTGAATAGTCGACATGGAAGGTGCAGTCATGCAAGGCCACAGAGTGGTGCATGTAGGTAATTCTCATATGACCATTTCCATCAGCCATTGTCCTTTACCTACATTAAGGACACATCCTAAACGATGAATTTCACCCCTCCCTTTTTATTTTATTAATTCCCACCTACCTTCTTCACCAAATTATGCTGAAATTCAGCACATACAGTGAATCTAACGTTGTTCCTCTATAACTTTGCCGGGTTCTTGCAGTTGGCCCCCTGATGATGCGTAAGCAACATGGCATATTGTCAAGGGCGAGCTGCAAGAACCAGGAAGAGACACAGCTAGGCCCCTGATGATGCGCAGTAGTACATGCACTGTAGAGTACCCTGAGGTCTCCTGGGATAATTACGTGGTGCATGCCAGGAAGCCTCAGGGTACTCTACGGCACATGTATAATTATCCAAGGAGTCTGTGGGCGAATGGGACATAATCCATGCCTAGGCGAGAATCTTGGAAGTGCCGGGAGTGCTCCCAAAGAAAAAAGGTATTTGGAGGGAAAACATAAAAACACGTCCACGCATGAGAGAAGAGCGGGGTAGGGGGGTAATGAGGTAATGTGGGTGGGGAGGGCGAAGGTCTGCTTTAACGTTAGTACTGATCAGATTTACGGTGGATAGTAACCTTGTTGCAGGTTAGGCTATTCTCAGCCAAGGATGTAAGGGTTCAGATAAAACACTGATTTCAGTGATAATAAGCAGTTCTTTCATTATGTACTTCTCCCCAAGAGGTCTGTCTTTTATGGGCAGATAATGATATATAATATAAAATGGTACCTGGATATACTGTGCGGGATATAATGGAAACTGAAAATAATGAAAATAATGTCACTTACCAAGAAGACTAGACAATGCAGGAACAGAGTGTAGAAAAATGCAATAGTCCGGGCCATCTTATTGGAAAGGATAAGTCTCCCCTATAAAATATACAAGAAACCTTTAAACAACAAATATTTAAAGATGATTTCGCTTATAAAACATGGGAATGGCTTACCCCGGCCACAATGCTGCTTTAAAAAGAAAACAACCCGTACATTTATAAAGGACGATGATTACAATGTGCTTAGTGCTCTGCTTCCTCCGGTACTATAAAGCAAGTGGAGCACTGCGCAAATAAATGTAGTTAAGAAATGTAAAAAAAGGTAGAAGCAGAATAACCCAGTCATGTGACCAGCACGAGTCATGTTACTGGTTCCTCCATTAATCACTCCATGGGACACTGCAGGCTTGGCGCCACAGCCTGCATTTTGTGAAGAAAATGTAAAATGCAGGCAGCAGGGTGATTTGCTATCTGCTATAAATGCCTCCCAACATGTCATTAAATGATACAGTATGTATTCAATATAGTGTGGAAATTATTTGAAAACCAGTATTATCTTCTATGATTACCTATGTGGGGGCCCTACAGATATGCTGTTTTTTTTTGGCTTACCCAAACAAAGAAAACAGTATTTTTGTCTTACCTGTAAAATCTGTTTCTTGGAATACATCGCAGGACACTGGGAGTTAATTATTTAACTGATGGGTTATGCATCTACCTTCAATGGGCACTAGCAACTCAATTACAGCTGTAAGACAGTCTTGTAAAACCCATCCCACTCCCAGCCTGTATCAACCTTGTACAAGAGTGGATCCCAGAAACCAGAGGAGAGGGTCATGTGTCCTGTGATGTACTTCAAGAAATGGATTTTACAGGTAAAGCAAAAATCCTGATTTCTTCATTGTGCACCGCAGGACACAATGGCTGGGATGTCCAAAAGCAGTCCTACAGAGAGGCAGGCAACACAGCAAACAACAGCTAACAGGCCCAAGTAAACAACCACTAACCCCAAAAGGGAACCATAACAGAAAGGGCCCACATATCGCCTAAGGAACTTTGAGCTGAAGCTAGCATCTGCAGAGGCTTGAACGCCCACCTGGTAAAACTTTAAAAAAAAACAGAGGACCAGGCGGCAGTCTTGCAGACTTTGTAAACGGAAGCCTAATGCCGGAAGGCTCAAGAAGTACTATTGCTCCTATTAGACATGTACGATTCATTTAGGAAGGATTCGTTATTCGGACGAATTTCCGTTATTCAGAGATTCGGATATATCAGAGTCTCCAAATGACAGAAATGATGAATGAAAACGAATCCGAATTTCCGATACCGAAATGTTGCCAAAATTCGTTAGCGGTAGTCTGTACAAATTTCCGTCCTGGACGAATGTTCGTTGCAGCAAAGTGACATAAGACAAAAGAAAAAAAAAATAATTTTTTCCTCT